>NW_019384294.1:380595-400524 GCF_000671375.1 Centruroides sculpturatus | reverse complement strand
AAGATAATATATATAACTTTGAATTTTTAAAAATACTTTTTTCCTAAAAAAAATTAATTTAAAAAGAGAAGTAGAGATTAAAAAGAAGGGAAAAAAAGAAAACAAGATTCTCTCATTTTTTATATCTTCTTGTGGAAGAAAGTTACTTTTTTATGGAAAATATTCCTCTCCCGGGAGAAGGAGGAGGAAGAAGAAGAAGAAAAAAAGGGGAAAAATTCTCGAATTAATTGCGGGAAAGTTGTAGGGAAAACAGGAAAAATACGATCCGAGAAAAATGTTGAAGTAAGCAATACCTTTACAAGATTATATATATCTTAATTTCAATTACTTGATAGAGTTAGCTAGTTACGTAGACGTTCAATCTGCTTTGTTTCTAGTTAATCTTATCAATGGTTATTCATCCGTAATTCGGCAATTTTAAGTATTATGAAGTAAAAGATTTATTTCGGACGACTTGTTACAGAAGATTCTTCAATTAATAACATCTTAGTAGAGTTAAACGCAAGTTTTTTATTTTTTATATGAAAAATAATGAAAATAAGTCATAAAAAGATAGACTCGAACAAGCAATTAAATTCTGAATTGTATGTTCTGGTGATTGTTCTTAAACATTAAAATGATAAAAAAAAAAATTGAGGTTGAATTATTGATTTCTCACTTAAGTAATAAAATTCAACAATTTTTAAATACTGGTCATTGCTTAAAGTAGATCAGGAATATTCATTTTGAATAAATTATTTGTTTTAAAAAATAGAGAGTGTTTTAATTATAAATTAATTAAAACTTTGAAAATCTTCAGTGATTTTTTTTTTATTTTTTAACACACGCTATCCGGAATAATTCAAATTTGTAGATCTGATTGTAAGCCCTTCATTTAATAAAGCAGTCCAGTTTATTAATATTTTATTTCATTTCAATTCTCAAAGCAGTCTAAATGCAGAATGTTTACTTGGTATGCCAAATAATATCTTATAACTAGTATTTACTAATTAGAATACAGGTATACCTCGAGTTACGTCGTTTCGAGTTACGTTGTTCTCAATTATACGTCGTCTGTCAAAAAAACNTAGCTAGTTACGTAGACGTTCAATCTGCTTTGTTTCTAGTTAATCTTATCAATGGTTATTCATCCGTAATTCGGCAATTTTAAGTATTATGAAGTAAAAGATTTATTTCGGACGACTTGTTACAGAAGATTCTTCAATTAATAACATCTTAGTAGAGTTAAACGCAAGTTTTTTATTTTTTATATTATAATTATTACTTTACAGATTCCAAGTAAACATTTACGTTAATAAATATTTAATTAAACGTAATAAAAATTCTTTCTTTGTTAATTATTACAATTAAAATTAATTATTAAATAAGAGTTTAAACTGTGTTTAAAGATTTCATTTATTTAATTAGAGTAGATGAAATTCTATTTTTAAAAGTAATTAAATGCTAAAATTTTAGTTACCTGCAGTGGTATTGTTTTTGTTTAATACGCTATAGATACGAATTGTTAACAATACAGTATAGGTATGCTAATTGGAGTATTGCTTTATGGAAATCTCTTTTGACATAGAGGTATTCTTTATCTCCTTGTTATTGTTCTTGTTTCAAGTAGATTAAATGCTAAAATCAATGTATTCCATTGACAGACCGGCTTTCTATTCATATATTAGAAGTCAAAATTTCTATCTGGATTAGATTGTAACACCTGGCTTCATTGTTAACCCTATTTTCTCCTGATCTCTTTAGGGTAATGTAAGAATATTCAAGCAGATGTTTCAACTTCAGATACACCACACAACTTAGCAGATTTTAGCGTAGACAATAACAGAGTACGATAATACCTTTCTAGCACGTAACACTCTCTAAGACTGAATTAGATAAGATGAAAATGGACTTTTCAAATCCTATAAATGTTATGTCGCCTTCATTTCGGTATTTTAAGTAGGTTATCAACGTTTGAAAATTTCAAATATTCATTGGATTTCTAGAAGAATTCTAAAGATTTTTCTTATAAAAAAAATATATAGAAAAAATAAAAAGAATTTGTAATTTTAACTTTCAAAAAAAAAGGAAGAAAAATTGCTGTTTACGTGTGTAAAATATCCTTCCATATATCTAATTAATTAATTTTTAAATTATTTTATGAATATTTTATATCGAAAAGTATAAGTACACACGAAATTTCTTTATAATAAAACTTATATTATTAATAGAAAACTAAATATATTTTTAATCTAATCGTTTATATTAGAAGAATTTTAAAAAATATATTTTTATTTTATAATTTTTATTGTGTTTAGATTAATATCGATTCTATACATGTCGAGCAGAGAATAGAAGATAAAAGTCACTAGTTATTTTGGTATCTGTGTATCATCACAAGATATTTAGTATTTATGATAGACCTATATAATATTGTTAAATAATAAATAAAGGAGAATTTCCTTCGTATCTAATCATTGTTTTTCAGATAAGTAAAGGATAAGAACGCAATTAAGTAATTTACAATAATTAATAATGAATAAATGGTATTTATTGTTGGTTTTTTCATTATTTTATTTTATAATTATGAAATTGGAATTCATAGTAAATTTAATGTTTAAAGATTACAGTATACTCATTTTTAAATTTGCTCATCTCCATCTTTTCTTCTTTTTCATCTCTATTTTCTGTCTCTTTGAAGTGTATTTATTTTTTGTTTTTGTCTCTCTGTTTCTATTCTCTGTCTCTCTTTTAAGTACACTCGCTTTCATTTCATGTTTTTACATTAAATACTACATTTTGAGGCTTTATTTTAAGTAGCTCTCCATTTTAAGTATACTCTTTTACAAAATTATCTTAAATTATACATTATAACTTCAAATAAAAAATATCTTAACTTATTTTTTTCATATTAAAGCATCCAATTTTTACAAATATTTCTAAAATTCGCCATCAATTTTAAGAAATTGAATCCTTCTAAAGGTAGATATTTTTTTCTAAAGCTACCAAGTATTGTTACTTTTATAAAATAAATTTATTCAAAATCAAAGACATTTTATCACTTTATTTTCAATAATTTTTAATTGTGTTATTAAAGTTTATATTAGTATTAAATTGTTTTATCACACTTCAAAGTTCAAGGGGTTTCTACGATAAGTGACGTAAATATCCGAGATGGCTTGACATTATTTAATATTTCATATGCATTTTACACCTTTACTGCACCAGAAATGCATAGGAAATGGTGTTATAGTTATTATGAAAATATATAAATTAAAAAAATGAAATTATTAGAAGAATTTGAAACTTTAATGAATGACGAAAACTATTTGAATTTTTTTAAAATTTAGATAAATTTTATAATATTTTTTATCAAATACATAAATATAAAATGAATAAAATTTAGAAAATAGAGACCTAATTAAGCCAAAAATTTGTTATATTCAGTATGAGTAGTACCAAAACCTGAGAGGTGATCGTGACAAAAATGACGTGCACTCCTCATCAAAGACATTAAAAAATGTGAATAAAAACATATTTTTCAGCCATTTATTAAAATAAACTATAATATATATCACTTTATATCATATTTTTTCCACAAAAACTAATTTTAACGTGCTGTGTTTTGATGCTTGGAGAAATAGACCTGTTGCTCCTCCTCTATCTGGGCCTACGTAACATCTTCAAACTAATGACATGATAGGCTTTTTTTTTCCTAAAAGGATCACAGTTCAAATCCTGAGGTTTACTGTTTGATTCAGTTGAATATTTTCCATAGAAAAATTAGATAAAAAAAATATACTCGTTTTCTCAATTTGCACATTTAGTTTAAGAATTAATTTGATTAATAAGAGTTACAAATTAACGTCAATTTTTAGTCTAAAGTTTGTATTAAAATCTTCCATTTTAGTAAATATTTTTTCCTCCAAAAATGAAACCATCATCAGAAATTACAATCAGATATTGATTACTTGAAGTATTATAGATTTATACAAAAACATATTCAAAAAATTCTTAGATTTGAAGAGTTTTTTAAACTAGAGATATACAGAAAATTTTCTATTCAAAATAACAGCATAAAAATTTTTTTTCAAATTTAACAAAATAATATGCCCTTTTACAGGTTTTCAATGTTCTCTCATAAGAAAAGTCTGAAAAGAAAATGAAAGAAAATCGATATAGAACAAATTGTAAAGAAAAATAAACCGTAAATTGTTATAAAATTTTTACTTTATCCTTTGAGAATTTAGCTAATATCTTGAAATTTAAGTTAGTTTTTTGAAGTGCAGTTTACAATTACTAAACTAGAAGTGTCATTGATTAAAAAGGAAAGATCGTTGATAAAGTTTCATGTATTTCAACCAGTTTTGTTGCTATACAAAGTCTTATTTTTTTTTACCTTCTTCTTTATCCTTATGTTTCGTTACTTTAGTCTCTAACGAACAACAACACACTTAGCAATGTCCAAGACATCGTTAGCTATAGCCCCTACGGCAGACTTACAAACTTCAGTACTATAATCAATGTTTTCACTTCTGACAAGTGTCTTGGATGCTAAAGGAGAAACGTCGAACAGTCTCCCTTATTCTGTTGATTGATGTTTTTGAATAACCGATATGCATAAGTTTGGTTAAAAGAACTAAAAAAATGAAGGAAGAAAGACTAAATTTGCACTCGTAAATAAATTTCCTTGACAATTATTAAATTATTTTTTTAAAAAATTTAATATTAAATATTTTAAAAATATAGTCTAATTCTTTTTACAGGAATTAAAACATTTATTAAAATTTATTTATTTATTTAAAATCTTTAACATCAATTTTTAGTAATTCTACTTATAGAAAGAGACGATTGTAATTTATTTTAAGTGTTTAAAAAATAAGAAAAAAAATATAAGAATTTTAATGGCTAATTTATACAATATTTTTTTTATACTTTTAAAGAAATTTTCAATTTATTTAAGTTTATTAAACATAAAAATGCATAAAAATATATACGCTTTTATAATTTAACGAATCTTAAAGTTGTTCAAGTTAGACATAATCCCATTAAAAGTAAAACTTTCTTCCTGTTTTCCATTAACGAAAGAAAGAAAAAGAAAAAAAAACAAAATAAATCAATAATTTTATCAATTTATTTTACTTTAATATAAAAAAAAATCCGTTAATTCTTTTAAATAAAACACTCCATTAAATACCTTTTACGTGGAATCTTTCAAATTATAATAATGTAATTTCGTAATTTAAAAATTTATATTGTCGTTTATAATTATATTTAGAATAAAATTCAATTTATAAAATTTAAATTAATATATTTACTTTAATTTTTTTATCATTTAATTTCTTTTGATAATAGCACATAGACGTGATAAAAAGTAAGAAGATTGAAAGTAAAGTAAGGTAAACGAATTTAAGACTTTAGACAAGATTCTATAGATAAAGTCTAAAAATTTAATCCCAAAGAAAGGACTGTACAGAATCTCAAAAGCAACTAAACTAAGTGCATACCCTATTCCATAGGACAATATAAAGATATCTCTAGATAGAAGTCTATATTCCCAATACGTTACTTACGAAGTCTGACTGTCCATTCGTTTGAACTAAACTGTGTCGTTTAAGAATGGTATTGAAACGGCTTCCTTTTTTTACTAGAAAACTCTTTCACGAAGAAAAAAAAAGTTATGTTTAACACTGTAAAACTATAAAAACAGCTGATATTTTCTAAATTTTCCTTATAATTTTTCTTTGTATACATGTATAACAACACATTATTTACTTAAAATTTGCTACTTTATTCGTAATAAACTACTTTGTATATAAAATAACTTAATATATAAAGATAATTAAGCGATCCAACAGATTGTTATGGCAGCAATAAACTAACATTTATTTAAAACACCAAATATACATCACTAATATTTTCGATCAAGTGGCTAGAAAATATCAGTTTAGTTATTTATTATGTTAATTAATTGCTACTGTTTATGGAAGTTAGTATCAATAGAAAACAGCCAACTATTTAATTATTTTATATAAATTTACTTATAAACTCTTCCTTTATACCACTGTTTCCCAAACTTTTCGGACTACTGCAACCTTTTAGTGCATATATTTCATATTTGTTTGTTTCTAAACGAATTCTTGTTTCCCTTGTCTTGCAATACTTCTACTGCTTCTTGTCTTCAATGCTCGTACTGTCCCTTGTCTTCCAATACTCCTAGTGTTCCTTGTCTTCCAAAACCTCTACTGCCCCTTGTTTTCCAGCTTCTCCTTCAGTCTTCTATCGTCCTCAAGAAGGTATTCCTCACATGGAAACCACTGCTTTATATCTAGGAATTGTTTCATATTTATTAAAAACAATTANAATTTTCTATTCAAAATAACAGCATAAAAATTTTTTTTCAAATTTAACAAAATAATATGCCCTTTTACAGGTTTTCAATGTTCTCTCATAAGAAAAGTCTGAAAAGAAAATGAAAGAAAATCGATATAGAACAAATTGTAAAGAAAAATAAACCGTAAATTGTTATAAAATTTTTACTTTATCCTTTGAGAATTTAGCTAATATCTTGAAATTTAAGTTAGTTTTTTGAAGTGCAGTTTACAATTACTAAACTAGAAGTGTCATTGATTAAAAAGGAAAGATCGTTGATAAAGTTTCATGTATTTCAACCAGTTTTGTTGCTATACAAAGTCTTATTTTTTTTACCTTCTTCTTTATCCTTATGTTTCGTTACTTTAGTCTCTAACGAACAACAACACACTTAGCAATGTCCAAGACATCGTTAGCTATAGCCCCTACGGCAGACTTACAAACTTCAGTACTATAATCAATGTTTTCACTTCTGACAAGTGTCTTGGATGCTAAAGGAGAAACGTCGAACAGTCTCCCTTATTCTGTTGATTGATGTTTTTGAATAACCGATATGCATAAGTTTGGTTAAAAGAACTAAAAAAATGAAGGAAGAAAGACTAAATTTGCACTCGTAAATAAATTTCCTTGACAATTATTAAATTATTTTTTAAAAAAATTTAATATTAAATATTTTAAAAATATAGTCTAATTCTTTTTACAGGAATTAAAACATTTATTAAAATTTATTTATTTATTTAAAATCTTTAACATCAATTTTTAGTAATTCTACTTATAGAAAGAGACGATTGTAATTTATTTTAAGTGTTTAAAAAATAAGAAAAAAAATATAAGAATTTTAATGGCTAATTTATACAATATTTTTTTTATACTTTTAAAGAAATTTTCAATTTATTTAAGTTTATTAAACATAAAAATGCATAAAAATATATACGCTTTTATAATTTAACGAATCTTAAAGTTGTTCAAGTTAGACATAATCCCATTAAAAGTAAAACTTTCTTCCTGTTTTCCATTAACGAAAGAAAGAAAAAGAAAAAAAAACAAAATAAATCAATAATTTTATCAATTTATTTTACTTTAATATAAAAAAAAATCCGTTAATTCTTTTAAATAAAACACTCCATTAAATACCTTTTACGTGGAATCTTTCAAATTATAATAATGTAATTTCGTAATTTAAAAATTTATATTGTCGTTTATAATTATATTTAGAATAAAATTCAATTTATAAAATTTAAATTAATATATTTACTTTAATTTTTTTATCATTTAATTTCTTTTGATAATAGCACATAGACGTGATAAAAAGTAAGAAGATTGAAAGTAAAGTAAGGTAAACGAATTTAAGACTTTAGACAAGATTCTATAGATAAAGTCTAAAAATTTAATCCCAAAGAAAGGACTGTACAGAATCTCAAAAGCAACTAAACTAAGTGCATACCCTATTCCATAGGACAATATAAAGATATCTCTAGATAGAAGTCTATATTCCCAATACGTTACTTACGAAGTCTGACTGTCCATTCGTTTGAACTAAACTGTGTCGTTTAAGAATGGTATTGAAACGGCTTCCTTTTTTTACTAGAAAACTCTTTCACGAAGAAAAAAAAAGTTATGTTTAACACTGTAAAACTATAAAAACAGCTGATATTTTCTAAATTTTCCTTATAATTTTTCTTTGTATACATGTATAACAACACATTATTTACTTAAAATTTGCTACTTTATTCGTAATAAACTACTTTGTATATAAAATAACTTAATATATAAAGATAATTAAGCGATCCAACAGATTGTTATGGCAGCAATAAACTAACATTTATTTAAAACACCAAATATACATCACTAATATTTTCGATCAAGTGGCTAGAAAATATCAGTTTAGTTATTTATTATGTTAATTAATTGCTACTGTTTATGGAAGTTAGTATCAATAGAAAACAGCCAACTATTTAATTATTTTATATAAATTTACTTATAAACTCTTCCTTTATACCACTGTTTCCCAAACTTTTCGGACTACTGCAACCTTTTAGTGCATATATTTCATATTCGTTTGTTTCTAAACGAATTCTTGTTTCCCTTGTCTTGCAATACTTCTACTGCTTCTTGTCTTCAATGCTCGTACTGTCCCTTGTCTTCCAATACTCCTAGTGTTCCTTGTCTTCCAAAACCTCTACTGCCCCTTGTTTTCCAGCTTCTCCTTCAGTCTTCTATCGTCCTCAAGAAGGTATTCCTCACATGGAAACCACTGCTTTATATCTAGGAATTGTTTCATATTTATTAAAAACAATTATACAAAATTTAAATTATAAATTATTTTATTAACTTTTTACTCCAAAAAACTAAAAACTACAACTTTTAAATTTATAAATATATTAAAAATCATTAAAACAAATTCAAATATATGTATATATCTATATCTACATTCAGAATTAATAAAATATACACACATATTTTTTTACCCAGTAAAATTATTGTATAAAATAAATTTTAAAATATTAAAAATAAAATAAAAGTAAGATTAANAGAGTACTGTATACATAGAAATTATAAGTCGGTAAAAAAGTATAAAATAAGTTCGTATAAATAAAAGTATATACGTATAATAATATTATTATTATTGTATAAAGAAAATAAAGTCTAATAATAATAATAATAATAACAATAACAATAACAATATAAAAAATAACCTATTTAAATAATTTTAATTTAAATTGATTGGCTTTATTGAGAAAATGTTCCAGGGAATTTTCAAGAAATTTTTTTTTCTGCAGGGAAAAAAATCATGCAACTAATTGAAATGCATTTATTTTCAATGTGATTAATTTCAATTTTCCATCAAAATTCTTTGATAGAAACGATTAAATTAAAATTAAAAAATATTACGCTTGTAAAATGAATAAAAATATATCATTTATTTAAAAAAAATTTCTGTCAAAATAGAAGAAAAAATACTTAAAAAGACTTTTAAAGTATAGGCCTAATAACATTGAAAATTGTTGATTTTATCATTATTTTACTTGATAGACAAATTTAAAATTATAGAGAAAAAAATCTAAATATAAAAGTTTATAAAAATTTCCTTGTAATTTTATTAAAAATCAATTTTATTTATTCAACAATCGAGTTACAACAACTATGATTAAATAATGTATCAGATGGATAAATTCTTTACTTAAATATATGAATTAAAATTTTAAACTGTATAAAATGTAAGTAAAAAATTTAAAATATAAGTTAATTATGTAAAAATTTAGTTTTATACATTAATTTATATATTAAACATTTCTTTTATATTTCTCTTAAGTACGTCCCTTCTTAATGGATATCTTATTTTGTTGTTTAATAAATACATAAATAATACATCAGTCTGTTTGAAAATTCTTTCCTAAATATCTTATATAAAATTTCTTTGAGTAAAATTTTTATAAATATGTTCTTTGATCAAGAAAATCTGTGTTTACTGAAACAAAAAGTTGAACATTTTATAATGGGTATAGTTCAAAGTGACTTTTAAACATAACATGAGTATCGGTTTACTCTTCGTATATAGGAAATTTATATACAAGTCCTAATGTTATTTACCAAAAAACTAAAGGAAGAACTATTCCAAATTGTACTTTCAAAATTTGACATAGATTTGTCATGGATTTATGACTCAAAACCATTATGTGTAACACGATTCTCTACTTGTAGAAGTGTAGAATCGTTCTTCTATCCTTATCCATTACTTTGTATTGATGTAATCTAGAATAATAAATATACGATTTCTTAATAACGTTTTCATTTAATGCTATAACATTAATAAAAATAATAAAAATTTATTACTAGAAAAGTTTTTAAACGAGAAAAATCCATTATTTACAATTAAATAATTTTTTTGACGTAATTTATATTTTAAAAAAATTCTTCTTAGATTTAAAATTAATTTTTACTAAAGAGACTTTTCATCGCGTATCTCGTGACAAAACATGATTATGACTCCACAGATTGGCAAGGGGATGATGATTTTCTGAAAGAATCACGCATCTATATTGAGCGATGCCATTAAAAGGCCCAAAGGGAAAGTTGCAAAACTTCGACAACGATTCTTCTAATCGCACCATGTACTCGTTAATTACTTTGTGAGTCATAGGAAGCATTAACTATCGCATTCATGTTACACTACATGTTGAATAAGCAAAGGGGAAGAATGTGTTGTAAAAGAAGAAACCTTTCAGTAAAGAACATTATCATTTATCGATTTTTTTAGCACTGAAAACATTTGTATGTATCTAAAAAGAAAACCGGAATTTTTTTCCTTCATTGTATACATTTCTTTAATTTACAATTTTTTATATTTAATAGAAGAAAGGTAACGTTTAAAATAAAATAAGACCGAATTAAACAATAACAAGAAACTAAGAATTGAAGGAAAAACGCATTATGCCTATACGTAACTTTATCAAAAATATCTAAAAAATCACTTCCATTTAGTTCTGTAGTAAATTCAACCTCAATTATTTCGTATCAATTTTAAAAAAATGGCAATAAAACGAGGGGAAAAAAATCAAGATTGACTTGACTAGTTCCCATTAGAGTTGATCCTCTTGGTCATTTCGATTGTCTCTGAGACATATTTGTCAGAAAACCAGAGTGTAAAGGCATAACAGTACAGAAACAGCGAAGAAGAAGAAGAATAAGAAAAAAAAAAGATTACAGTTTGAAAATAAAAGAATCCTATCTACTTTAATGCAACCAGGGCATGCAGGAAACTCAAAAGACAGCATCTAAAATTGACTAAGTCACACAAGCCTGTAACGCACCATTAACTGGCTACTCGCTAATGGTTGAAAAAAGGGGAGGAAAACAGTAACGTCATCTACCCATCAGCTTTCATTTTTACCTGACATAAAAGTGATATCCCAAGACACGCCACTTCACACCAAACGGATGTTAATGGACATTGCCAGTTGTCAGGTGCGAATTCATGCAGAGATATTTCACTATCTTTTTCAAAAAATTTGAGTAATATGTGGTATTCAAGTTAATGACGAGAAGAGAATTCTCTTCCAATCATCTTTTTTAATGATCTAAAGACAATATGGTAAAGTGGGTTTTTCAATCTTTCAAATATGTATTTTTTTTTTAATATTATTTCTCGACTTTCCCATGATGTTAATAAATTCCTAATTTTTTAATCTTGAGATCAAACGTTTAACATGCGACAGAAGAAAAGAAATATATATATATTAATAATTTAAAAATAATAACTTATTCTATACTTGATTAATTTATTTAATTTTTTATTTATTATTTTATCTTTTTAAAAAATTATCCTATGTGAATATTAATGTTATATAAGCTATATATTCCTGTAAAGATTGCTTAAATAATATGATAAACAGCGTATTTTTATCGGAAATTTTTCTCTTATTTATTTTTTAATTTTATTAATTAATTTTGGTTTTATTTTAATCCAAAATTTCTTAATAAGATAACAATTTTTTTTCCATCATNTCAAAATATGTCTATGTAATGATAATTTGTTCAAAGTACAACTTTATATTGAGGTGGAGAAACAAGATGGAATTTAATTTAAAATTTATACATAAAACTAAATATAGAGTACTGTATACATAGAAATTATAAGTCGGTAAAAAAGTATAAAATAAGTTCGTATAAATAAAAGTATATACGTATAATAATATTATTATTATTGTATAAAGAAAATAAAGTCTAATAATAATAATAATAATAACAATAACAATAACAATATAAAAAATAACCTATTTAAATAATTTTAATTTAAATTGATTGGCTTTATTGAGAAAATGTTCCAGGGAATTTTCAAGAAATTTTTTTTTCTGCAGGGAAAAAAATCATGCAACTAATTGAAATGCATTTATTTTCAATGTGATTAATTTCAATTTTCCATCAAAATTCTTTGATAGAAACGATTAAATTAAAATTAAAAAATATTACGCTTGTAAAATGAATAAAAATATATCATTTATTTAAAAAAAATTTCTGTCAAAATAGAAGAAAAAATACTTAAAAAGACTTTTAAAGTATAGGCCTAATAACATTGAAAATTGTTGATTTTATCATTATTTTACTTGATAGACAAATTTAAAATTATAGAGAAAAAAATCTAAATATAAAAGTTTATAAAAATTTCCTTGTAATTTTATTAAAAATCAATTTTATTTATTCAACAATCGAGTTACAACAACTATGATTAAATAATGTATCAGATGGATAAATTCTTTACTTAAATATATGAATTAAAATTTTAAACTGTATAAAATGTAAGTAAAAAATTTAAAATATAAGTTAATTATGTAAAAATTTAGTTTTATACATTAATTTATATATTAAACATTTCTTTTATATTTCTCTTAAGTACGTCCCTTCTTAATGGATATCTTATTTTGTTGTTTAATAAATACATAAATAATACATCAGTCTGTTTGAAAATTCTTTCCTAAATATCTTATATAAAATTTCTTTGAGTAAAATTTTTATAAATATGTTCTTTGATCAAGAAAATCTGTGTTTACTGAAACAAAAAGTTGAACATTTTATAATGGGTATAGTTCAAAGTGACTTTTAAACATAACATGAGTATCGGTTTACTCTTCGTATATAGGAAATTTATATACAAGTCCTAATGTTATTTACCAAAAAACTAAAGGAAGAACTATTCCAAATTGTACTTTCAAAATTTGACATAGATTTGTCATGGATTTATGACTCAAAACCATTATGTGTAACACGATTCTCTACTTGTAGAAGTGTAGAATCGTTCTTCTATCCTTATCCATTACTTTGTATTGATGTAATCTAGAATTACTTGACAGAAGCAATATATGTGTCAAATTTTGAATGTTAACAAATCATGAGTCTGTAACTAAATTCTAGAATCAAGAATTCTTTATATCGGATAGGATAAATTATCTTATAGATATGTGCAGATCTTAACATATATTAAGGTTTTATTCTATACATTTTCTAATTTTGTATGAAGAGAATTAAGGTTCTTTTCTTTGTATTATAATAGAAAATAAAAAGTTTAAGGACAAAGTATTGTTAAGGTTCAATATACTCATTATAAGTGGAGTGATTTTTAAATAATGTCACTATTTATTGTTTAATTATGCACTATTAGCAATTATTATAGAGAGACTATAGTAAAATTTCTCTCAGAAACACTACAAAATGTATCTAATTTAGAGAAGTATCACATATAGAAGTGAGGAAAGTATATATATATATATATATATAATATAAACTAAATTCAATTTTAATTACGTGTTAATAACAATTATACTTAAAATAATCTATTAAAACATATTATTATGTTTTCCTTACTATAAGTAAGTCTAAATGACACTTAAATTCATTATAATATTTGCCAGTTTAAATTAAAATAATTCCAATTTAAAATGTAGTCTAAGACATGACGTTGTCAAACTTCAGGGATTAAATACAATCTTTAATTAAAAAACAATATATTTATATATAATTTTTATTTAAATATCAAGTTAAATTTAAGAGAAACGAGCAATTATTTATTATGACATCGTCACAATGCCGGGCTACAATTTTGAATCATCTTTTAATTTAAAAAAATAATAATACGTTACTNAAGAGGGTAGACATGGAAGTTAAATTTAAGAGAAACGAGCAATTATTTATTATGACATCGTCACAATGCCGGGCTACAATTTTGAATCATCTTTTAATTTAAAAAAATAATAATACGTTACTTCCAGTCCAGACAGGAAATTCGTATATAATTAATTGATCCTTACGCTTTCCACATCTGGTTTGCATTTTAGTAATGTCTTGCCTCCTGTACATCATACTTTTCCTGATAACAATCGAGTCAAGCTGGCTATATTAGAAAAATTTGAATTGAAATCACATGATTTCTGATATAGACCGGAAATTCGTATATAGTTAATAGGACCTCCAGACCCTGAGCTTTTTTTTATCTGGTCTCGATTTTCATCTGTCTAACTTCGTTTTTGAGATTAAGGAAGAACAGACAGACAGTCGGACGATAGTGGCTATAGGTCTGCAATTTGAAAATTGCAACCCAATCAAGTGATAAAAGTGGAGTGTTAACAACGATAAACTTTTATAAATAACATTTTTAAGAGTTAAAGATATGTTAATTTTAAGATATTGATAATGCTAAAGCATTTTAAAAAATATTTATAATAAAAATAAAATAATAAAGATGAAAACATATTCTATAAAGAAATTGACTTGTAAATATTAAAATTTATAATGAATATCGTTATTTATATAGCCACAGAATCCTATAATATTATAGAATTTAATTAATTTTTACTTTAAATTATATTTATTACGTGATAAATAACATAAAAAGTTAAATAAATATATTTCCTTGTTTGTAATTAATATAGAAAATTTAAATTTATTTTATGGTATTATTCTTTAAAAAATAAAGTAAAATAAAAAATTTTTTTGTCCAATTTCTTATTGTAAACTTGAATGATTTTGACAATTTTTAAACGAACGATCGCTTCTTTTTCTGAATAAGAAAATCTTATTTTCTATAATAATCGTGATTTTCTTTCTGTTATTCTTCCAGGCCAACCTAGTTTCTTTATACTTTAATGCAGGGCAGAGAAACCATCAACGAGCTTCAGTCGGCCATTCTAACAGATTGTTGTAACTGTCTAAATTGATTTCAGTGCTCCACCATAAGGGTCCAGTTCGATTCCTAGCTGGATACTATTTCTTCCTCCCATTAACTGGTACCCCGTTAGTCCTCGATGGAAACAGAATCAGTGGAGAGGAAATACTGAAATCATTGTATCTTAGAATCTCAGAATTCAACCAGAAAATACTTTTAGTCGTGTTTTGTACACAAAAGAATTGGAATTAACTAGACAGCTAACGTCCCTTAGTCATCAATTCTTAGAGATTATCTTTACTTTTATTCTTCAACTCGATCACACGGAAACACTGATCGACAAGCCTTTCTAAATTACATCTCCAGTTTTCATTGGTCTTGACCCAATGGCTGACTACTATTGTTTTATTGATGCGGGTCGTTTGATGTCTTAAATAAGGCTGGTTTTTCCTCTTGTAAACCATTGTAGATTAATTACTAATTGGCAAGAAAGATAATTTAAACCATTCTTATTTTTAAATAAATAAATTCCGGTTGATCTAATTCGTAGATCATTGAAAGTTAAGCTCTTCAGTTGCATCGCATCGTAGATAGCTATCGACGACGCTTTCTCTGAGAGGATTGACTGCAAAACAAAGGAACCAGAACTCAATAACGGAGAAACTGCAACATTCTTCAGCTTTTTCTCTTCTGAAGGATCTTCTTCTACTACTTAAACATTTTTCTACTTTATTTTTAATTATATAATTCAGAAATTAACGAAGCTATGGCACAATGTGAGTTAACAGTAGAATTAATCAGCCTCCTCTTCTAACTTGATGATTTATCCATTACTTTGTATTGATGTGATCTAGAATTACTTGACAGAAGCAATATATGTGTCAAATTTTGAATGTTAACAAATCATGAGTCTGTAACTAAATTCTAGAATCAAGAATTCTTTATATCGGATAGGATAAATTATCTTATAGATATGTGCAGATCTTAACATATATTAAGGTTTTATTCTATACATTTTCTAATTTTGTATGAAGAGAATTAAGGTTCTTTTCTTTGTATTATAATAGAAAATAAAAAGTTTAAGGACAAAGTATTGTTAAGGTTCAATATACTCATTATAAGTGGAGTGATTTTTAAATAATGTCACTATTTATTGTTTAATTATGCACTATTAGCAATTATTATAGAGAGACTATAGTAAAATTTCTCTCAGAAACACTACAAAATGTATCTAATTTAGAGAAGTATCACATATAGAAGTGAGGAAAGTATATATATATATATATATATAATATAAACTAAATTCAATTTTAATTACGTGTTAATAACAATTATACTTAAAATAATCTATTAAAACATATTATTATGTTTTCCTTACTATAAGTAAGTCTAAATGACACTTAAATTCATTATAATATTTGCCAGTTTAAATTAAAATAATTCCAATTTAAAATGTAGTCTAAGACATGACGTTGTCAAACTTCAGGGATTAAATACAATCTTTAATTAAAAAACAATATATTTATATATAATTTTTATTTAAATATCAAGTTAAATTTAAGAGAAACGAGCAATTATTTATTATGACATCGTCACAATGCCGGGCTACAATTTTGAATCATCTTTTAATTTAAAAAAATAATAATACGTTACTTCCAGTCCAGACAGGAAATTCGTATATAATTAATTGATCCTTACGCTTTCCACATCTGGTTTGCATTTTAGTAATGTCTTGCCTCCTGTACATCATACTTTTCCTGATAACAATCGAGTCAAGCTGGCTATATTAGAAAAATTTGAATTGAAATCACATGATTTCTGATATAGACCGGAAATTCGTATATAGTTAATAGGACCTCCAGACCCTGAGCTTTTTTTTATCTGGTCTCGATTTTCATCTGTCTAACTTCGTTTTTGAGATTAAGGAAGAACAGACAGACAGTCGGACGATAGTGGCTATAGGTCTGCAATTTGAAAATTGCAACCCAATCAAGTGATAAAAGTGGAGTGTTAACAACGATAAACTTTTATAAATAACATTTTTAAGAGTTAAAGATATGTTAATTTTAAGATATTGATAATGCTAAAGCATTTTAAAAAATATTTATAATAAAAATAAAATAATAAAGATGAAAACATATTCTATAAAGAAATTGACTTGTAAATATTAAAATTTATAATGAATATCGTTATTTATATAGCCACAGAATCCTATAATATTATAGAATTTAATTAATTTTTACTTTAAATTATATTTATTACGTGATAAATAACATAAAAAGTTAAATAAATATATTTCCTTGTTTGTAATTAATATAGAAAATTTAAATTTATTTTATGGTATTATTCTTTAAAAAATAAAGTAAAATAAAAAATTTTTTTGTCCAATTTCTTATTGTAAACTTGAATGATTTTGACAATTTTTAAACGAACGATCGCTTCTTTTTCTGAATAAGAAAATCTTATTTTCTATAATAATCGTGATTTTCTTTCTGTTATTCTTCCAGGCCAACCTAGTTTCTTTATACTTTAATGCAGGGCAGAGAAACCATCAACGAGCTTCAGTCGGCCATTCTAACAGATTGTTGTAACTGTCTAAATTGATTTCAGTGCTCCACCATAAGGGTCCAGTTCGATTCCTAGCTGGATACTATTTCTTCCTCCCATTAACTGGTACCCCGTTAGTCCTCGATGGAAACAGAATCAGTGGAGAGGAAATACTGAAATCATTGTATCTTAGAATCTCAGAATTCAACCAGAAAATACTTTTAGTCGTGTTTTGTACACAAAAGAATTGGAATTAACTAGACAGCTAACGTCCCTTAGTCATCAATTCTTAGAGATTATCTTTACTTTTATTCTTCAACTCGATCACACGGAAACACTGATCGACAAGCCTTTCTAAATTACATCTCCAGTTTTCATTGGTCTTGACCCAATGGCTGACTACTATTGTTTTATTGATGCGGGTCGTTTGATGTCTTAAATAAGGCTGGTTTTTCCTCTTGTAAACCATTGTAGATTAATTACTAATTGGCAAGAAAGATAATTTAAACCATTCTTATTTTTAAATAAATAAATTCCGGTTGATCTAATTCGTAGATCATTGAAAGTTAAGCTCTTCAGTTGCATCGCATCGTAGATAGCTATCGACGACGCTTTCTCTGAGAGGATTGACTGCAAAACAAAGGAACCAGAACTCAATAACGGAGAAACTGCAACATTCTTCAGCTTTTTCTCTTCTGAAGGATCTTCTTCTACTACTTAAACATTTTTCTACTTTATTTTTAATTATATAATTCAGAAATTAACGAAGCTATGGCACAATGTGAGTTAACAGTAGAATTAATCAGCCTCCTCTTCTAACTTGATGATGCAATATTAAAATTATAAAATATTAAGAAGTAAAGATTAATTTAGTAATATAAATTTTAAAAATAAGAAGATGATTTGTAACAAATTTTAATTATCAGCTCATCTATTTAAAGGATACACTAATAAGTGAAACTTTAATCGATAAAATTCTAAATTTGTTATTTAATTGAACTGTTGAATTGTCATTGACTTGTCCTAATTGTCATTGACTTAATGCAATTATCATTAAGCGTATGATAATTGTAAATTTTCTAAAATATATTTAAAAAATCGTTTCGAAAAGTAATATTATATAAAATTTATAAGATCAATTTTTATATTCCGAATAACCGAAATTCTTTTCAAGTATTAATAATATTTTATCAAAGATTTAAATGGTAGAGAATATCATTTATAAAATAGGGTTTTTTCCTTGCCTTCATGTCATGAATGATGTAGCCCATAAAATCGTTTAAATGACTATAATATAACATTATATAAGTTTCATCTTAAAATAAATTGATAGAAATTTGTCTTTCGTGCTTTTCTGGCATCGTTTTGCCAGTACAGCAGAGTCAGCAAGAAAAGATCGGAAGGTGTTGGAAGAGGCTAAGCAATAATTTCCATGCACTGAACCAAGTAGTGATATATGGTTGCCTGATCAGGGCAACCAGTCCTAAAGATTCTCATATCGAAAAGAAATCTCAGCAAACGTATTGTTCAAGCGGAAAAGTGTACAGTGATACTTGGTGTTAAAGATACCGAATAATCCCTGACATATTGACATTTTTCTAGGTTGAGGCGCAGTTACAATGATGAGAACGAAAGTGAACAATCTCCAACAGGAATTTTCGGATCCTTTCTATGTATTTAGTGTGATAAAAACCAAAAAAAGGTAACAAAACTATCTAAAAACCTGCCAGAACACTTAACAAAAGTTAAGAATTTTTTTTTGATTGTCAAGTTTTATATATATAAAGATTTTATTTACATAAGTAAAATATTCTACCTACCTATATACATGTATAGGTTACTACTCATCATATATAAAATTCAGATATCCAAAACTATCTTGTAGTTCGGCTATTGGATATGGGAATTTGCGATCTCAACATATATGGCCTGACATCAAAGTATCCACCGATATAATGGGTTGTCCCGCATCACTTTATATTGATGGAAATCCCATTAGAAGTTTGGTAACTTATGAATATTCTGACATTTTAATGTCACTATCGTCGCCAAAGGAAACTTTCTTCATTGTTAGACTTCTTTAAATTATCTACATCTTATTTGAATCATATTTTGAAGCAAAAGAAAAAAATTCTTTTTTTTATTGTTAAAAAACTAAATATTCTGTTGTATACATTCTCATCTTTATATACCAAGAACAAGAATAGAAAAATGTATACTTAGTTACGAGAATGGAGAATGGAAAATTTATTTTTATAAAAATAAAATTAAAAAAGTTATAAATTATTCTATACAAAATAATATATTTTTTTAAATTTTTAAACGGATATTTAAAAAAGTTTTATTAATAAAAAAATATATGTTAAAAGTAAAGT
>NW_019384294.1:367248-375563 GCF_000671375.1 Centruroides sculpturatus | reverse complement strand
AATTGATTCTAGAAAATATTATTTTTCTATAATTTTTTTTTTTTGCATATGATTGATTGTTAATATTTAAAAAATCTAATGTCACTTACTGAAAGGATAAAAAAAAGAAGAAAAAATGAAAATTAAATATGTGTCGTGTTACAAATTGGATTGGGATGGGCTGATTATAAAAGCATCAGCTATCATTTTCACCAAGGATTAGATTTGTCATATGTCTAACAGAACATTGACATTTATAACTTTGTCCTTTTATAACGTGATGAATAGTCGAGTTACATTATTTATGCATTTTTATTAGAACATTTTTTTGGGGGGTGGAAAATGTCACTTTTTTCACATTCACGAAATAAGATTAACATTAATTTAATGGTTAAAAGTAATCGTATAAAATGTGTTTATTTTTAGCTAAATTATTTGTAAAATTTCGTTGAATGTATATAGATTTATTGCTTTATTTTTAATTTAATTTTTATTATATGTAAAATTTGCAATTTTTTAGTTTTGTTTTAATAATAAAATTTTATTAAAAATAAATGCAATTTTTAATAAAAAAATTTTACTAAAAATTCACAAATTTTTTGTGAAATTTTCTATTTGAATTTTATTCTTTTATTTGTTATTTTACAAAAATTTTATAAAGTGATATTCATAAAAGCACGTAAACTCAATCTCGTGCATCTATATACACTAGGCAATGGCATCATAATATTAAAACTAAATCAATATCTTTCGTCCTGGTCAAAAACTTAAAACGAGAGATAAACTCTACATTAATAAATAATCCAATGACATAGTCAAACAACATAAATTTCTTGGCGTTTACAGCAATAAGGTCCACCAACGGCCGAGTTGATAAAACCACTAAACTGTAGTTGGTCATGGGTTCGCGCCTCGTGGGGTTTTTCAAGTTTTCTTCATGTTTGTATCATCTAAATAGGAGCCAATTTTTCTCTCTGGAGAATCCCCTACACAGATCATCCATGTGTCACGACGCCTTAACCAAACCACAGCAATGGTTCAACTTTCAAATCAAACAAATGAAAATGAACTTTTGGAACATATATTTCAACTTTTAGCCTTCTTTTCCAAGCCCAAACTCACGTATTTCAAAATCCATCTTAAACTCTTCAAATCTCTCCTTCTTAATCCTTATCTTTACCCCTCGCCCTCTAGAATATTCTCTTTTTTGACTACCTCTATTAGGCTCCTTAAATTGGAACCATTCCTGGTTACATGTCAAGATAAAATTTCATGTTTAACACTTATCAGTTAACCTTGTCAAAAACATCCTTAAATTTGCTCACCGTTTAATTCTTTATTCTTCCTCCAAAAGTATACACGATGCCTTCACAGCAATTCCTATCATTAACCGGTACACCGACTAATCCAATATTTTCACCTATTGTTGGTATTCAACTAACACATTCTTTGAAAACACTTATTCTTGCTCCTCCTGCTCTATCTGGACAACCTCCACAAATCCTTTGATCTTAACAGGCTCTCCCAAGGATCTTACCAATCGATCATTCAGCCTACTTCTCTCCAGCCTTATCTTTCACTTTTCNATAATTCTGAATAATTTCACTTGAAATTCCGATCCCAATCTGCTGCAATCATCCGCTCTCTTCCCCGTTTTCCAGTTCCTGGAGAAGGTGATTTGTCCATTCATTTGATCAATTGTCAAGAGAAAAACAACCACCAAAGCAACCAAATAATATCTTGAAACCATTTTTGTAAGGAGAAAAATACTTTTATTATGATAATTCACCATATATCTATATTATACATGCTAGAACTAATTTAAAATATATGTCTGTATAAAATCCTATTCGACACTTTATTTCAAACATAGAAGATTACACGATATCTTTCCCTTATCTAAAAGGGAATGTCGAAATTATTCAGAATTTTAGTTTTGTAGCCCATAGAATATTTACAATATTGCTTCAAAATACGTGAACAGTTCTTTTATATCTCCACCTGTCCCTTCAATGTCACACAGACTAAGGATAACCAACTTCAATCTCATGCAATGTTGATGCTTTGGGGTATGTGAATCTATCTATAGGCAGGTGGAGTAAGGGGGAAAAAAACGAAAATTGGACTAAAGGTGTGACTGCTTTATGTAAAAACAACTTTAGATCATAATTAAGATAATGTTGGAATACAAATATAAGAATTTTAATAATTTATCATAAGTTAAACCAAGGGATAAAGTTTGTCTTGATTGCTCATTGGTTAGTAGTTGTCAAACTTCTAGGATGTGTCACCTCTCCTCCCATGTCGTGTTTTTCATCTAATGTTTTAATCAATGACATGATAGTAACTAGGAAAATCAAAGATCATTGAATGCTCTGATTACATTAGTTTACTATGTATAGGTAATTATATTAAGAAATTAGTTTGTTGACTACACATAAACAATATTACTTCCAACTAGATAAAGATATAAATATTACTTATAGTTTCTTCAAGAATATTTATCCTTAAACTAGATATAACAGTTAAATTTATTAATATAAACATATCTTTACAATTTTTAGCCATAATTTTAGGTTGCAATTATAAAATTTTGCTTTAAGTATAGAAAAATAAACTGTTCTTAAGTGCGCTTATTATAAATTAAATGCCAAAAACGTTAAATTTACTTGATAAGAAAATTGGAATATAATAATACACATATTTAATTTTAAATAGGAAATATTCGAAATTATAAATGAAACAGAAAGATGATCAAAAAATAAAGTATTTTTCCAGCAAATTACATAGGAAAAAATCCCCCCTTTTTTTATTTATTTATTTTTCTTTCTTCTTCCTCTCTATTCAAAATAAATTGCTTTCAAAGAAATTTTGTCAGCAGCGATNTTCGACTATTCCCACCTCTCACTCATCATCCAAATCAAGCTCAATAGATTTATTATCCCTCTGGAAAAATAAACCTTACTTCTTCGGCTGTAATGTCATCTGTAAGCGCTGTTAAAACCCCATTTTATACCTTTTATTTTAATAATAATCATAAATACTAAAAAATTATCAGGAAATTTGAGAGATAATTTCATAAAAAATTAATTAAAGACGGTGTTTAATATAAAAAATATATAAATATTTATTAATTAATGGCAATTAGATCAGAAAAATATTTAATTTGTTAGAATGATGGAACAAGACAACCCAATACTCGGTCAATCTGTCGAGGAATCAGTTTTCCATGGAACGTCTCCCATGGAAAACTGGGCCCTATTTAAGTGTTAGACACGCGAAGAAGAACTTGGCAAACTCCACGTGGTAGGCCCGATAGTCAGGCGTATATCCTTGACTAACTACACCTGATTTTATCCACGTGGGTTCACGCCTGGTTTTATCCACTCGACTATTGGTGAAATCTATTGGGATATCAATTCCATTATCAAACTTTCAACACTTTTTGAAACAGGAACTATGCCAACCAGCTGAAACGTCATCTATTCCACAAGGTTCACAAGAAACAAGATCCGAATAAGCCCAAAAATCACAAATTAATCGCTTTTCTCTCGACCATTCACAAATTGTTTACAGTATTGTTAGCAAAGAAATTTTAAGAGTCGATGAACGAATCAGAATTTTTAGAATCCGTTTTTTATGTCTGTTAAAGGAACATTAGAAGTCGTATTCTTGTTTAATGCCCTTATCCATTCCTTCTTTCAACCAGTTGCACGTTTTCTGGATTTAAAATGTTGTGTAATAATTGATTCAGTCCAATTATTCCACAACATAATTCGAAATTCTTAAGAAACATCGGAAGCTCTGCTACAATCTAATAACTGTGGTCATCCAAAATGAAAATTTTCGAAATTTACTCGGATTCCGTTAGAACTACTCAGTCCCTAACAGAAACGCATTTTGGGATGCACACGGCACAACTGCACCTCTCTTCTGAGGATTTTTCCAGAATAAAGCCAGGTACTTCAGGTAATAAAAATTTTGTAAGGTATATTGTTCCCTTTCTGCGCCCCTCTAAAGATATTTGAATCCGGTATTGCTTCCTACTTATTCGTACATAAATGATTCAAGTTTTCACTTTCAACAACCATGTCATAAAAATTGCTGACAGTGCATTCATCTAATTGCCTGTGTTGAAGATCTAGTCATTCTCGACCCCTGTAAAGCTTCTCAAAAATGACCATCATTAGGGGGTTTGATAAACAGGAACATTAATTACAATTGTACCCCTACCTTCTGAAGTAATTGAATTTCATAAGAAAAATTTCGGAACCGCATTATACACCCTTTGTTCATGTAAAAACTCTGAATACCAGAGACCTAGTTTTACTAATTGGCACTTCTCTACCCAAAACTCGCTTAACTACTTTAGCATTGCTGTTGACTCCATATTAGAAACTGGTGATTGGCTTAGATTTCTCAAGTCATTAGATGTACCCTAGGGTTTTCATCTAATGAAGATGTAAAGTCCTTTAAAACTAAATTTTAGCCATAACAAGCAACTAGAATTGGGCTTGTTTTCAAATCGTTTATATTTATAAATGGCCATTATTTTCTGTAATTTTATTGTTTTACAATTATTTCATTTTATTNTTCAGAATTTTAGTTTTGTAGCCCATAGAATATTTACAATATTGCTTCAAAATACGTGAACAGTTCTTTTATATCTCCACCTGTCCCTTCAATGTCACACAGACTAAGGATAACCAACTTCAATCTCATGCAATGTTGATGCTTTGGGGTATGTGAATCTATCTATAGGCAGGTGGAGTAAGGGGGAAAAAAACGAAAATTGGACTAAAGGTGTGACTGCTTTATGTAAAAACAACTTTAGATCATAATTAAGATAATGTTGGAATACAAATATAAGAATTTTAATAATTTATCATAAGTTAAACCAAGGGATAAAGTTTGTCTTGATTGCTCATTGGTTAGTAGTTGTCAAACTTCTAGGATGTGTCACCTCTCCTCCCATGTCGTGTTTTTCATCTAATGTTTTAATCAATGACATGATAGTAACTAGGAAAATCAAAGATCATTGAATGCTCTGATTACATTAGTTTACTATGTATAGGTAATTATATTAAGAAATTAGTTTGTTGACTACACATAAACAATATTACTTCCAACTAGATAAAGATATAAATATTACTTATAGTTTCTTCAAGAATATTTATCCTTAAACTAGATATAACAGTTAAATTTATTAATATAAACATATCTTTACAATTTTTAGCCATAATTTTAGGTTGCAATTATAAAATTTTGCTTTAAGTATAGAAAAATAAACTGTTCTTAAGTGCGCTTATTATAAATTAAATGCCAAAAACGTTAAATTTACTTGATAAGAAAATTGGAATATAATAATACACATATTTAATTTTAAATAGGAAATATTCGAAATTATAAATGAAACAGAAAGATGATCAAAAAATAAAGTATTTTTCCAGCAAATTACATAGGAAAAAATCCCCCCTTTTTTTATTTATTTATTTTTCTTTCTTCTTCCTCTCTATTCAAAATAAATTGCTTTCAAAGAAATTTTGTCAGCAGCGATACAAGAATAAATAGCTTCAATGAGAAAAAAGATTAATGTTTTCAGGTTCTGGCTGATAATCCTTTATATTTTCTTCCTTGAATAAATTTCTGTTCAATTTTTGATATCAATTTAATACAAAAAGTATTTATTTGTTATTTTTTTCCCCTGAAATTTAACGAAGATAAATTGTTGACACTTTTAATATTTATATGTAATTTGATTATTTTTCTCTTACTTAGTTTCCCCAATCTTTATAATCTTAATATTTTATTGTTTTTTTAATATAATTGTCTTAATAATTTAGAATTATTATTGACTTAAAATAAGTTAAAATTCATTTATTCATTCATTTTATTTTGGATAATTTAGTACAAAAGAGACATGAAATAAACATTAACTTGAACACGATATATTTAATATTCATATTAATGATATGTAACGTTATTTTTTTATATATTTTTTAAAAATGTTTAGAAATGTAACTAATAAATCATATGATAAAAAGTATTTGACATATAAAATTTAAATAATTTTAAAATTTAATGCTGACAAATCATATTTTCAAGTGTATACTTATCAGTATAACAGCATTAAGAAAATATTATAAAATTTCTTTAGTTGGTAAATAGATTTTTCTGTTTAATTTAATTACATCTTATGAAATATTTTAAAATGTTTATTTAATATCTACTTACATTTTACTTAGAAGTAATAATTAATGAATGAATATTTTCATTTTTAGGCCTTGTATAGTAACTAGGAGTTGTGATGCTCTTCTTTACTAGAATGATTCTAGAATGGAATTAATCATCATATTTAGAGGATTATATTTAAAAAATTTAAGTAAATTATCTTAAAACGTCCTCATAAATACATTTAATATAATTAATTAACTACAAATTAATAAAATAACAATCAAATTAGGCTCTTCCTCTTTAAACATTTTTTTGTATATTGAGAATACAATAGTTCAGAATTATTATTCAAAATTATAAAAATTATTAAATTGGAAGCAGAAAAATTGTTCTGGTGTCTTTAATATCTTAGAATGCAAATTTTATAATAATACTTAAAACAAAAAAGAATATCTAGAATTATATCTAATTTAAATCTGCTCTTCTAGACATTCTAATACTTAGAATACTAATCTAAAGCATTAATAATTAGCTTTAGCAACAATATATTATCTAGAATGGCATTTAAGGCTTAAAATCATCTTAAATTTAGAGGCTTTTCTAGATATTTTAAGGCTTTAATACTAATTTAAAGCATCAATAAACAGGTTCTGTAGTACTAAATAAATTATCTATAATAAATCTATAGTAAAATCTAAACTTTGAATACCATTCAGGGATTAGTTTCTATCTTAATTTATTTATATAAAAATGTTATTAAATGCTTAATTAATTGGAATTTCTAAGATTCAAATTTGAAAATTTAATATGTTATTTAATATAAATTTTTATAGGAAAATATTATTTATAAGTCTAGATATAATGGGAATAACAAACCCTAAAATTATTTTTTGTTTTACTGATTTATTTATATATTTTTGTAGCTTCTTTTATACTTTCTTCATGACATCAAATAGTATAAGTATATTCATTTATATATATATATTCATTGATTTATTTAAATAATACTACTACTAATAATAATGTTGACAAAGGGAAATATGTTTCCATTATAAAATAATAGAATATTTTATATTTAAAATGCTAAAGTTTAAAAATAAAAATTTTGTGTAAATATGAATTATAATAACTATAATTTATTATTATTATTATTATTGTGTTATTTTTAAACTTAATATTTACAAGAATTTTTAAGTGATAATAGATTTATTTAATAGTATAAGAAGAACAAAACTGCTGAATAAATTTTCCTTTTTTTAAAATGATTATTTTTTTATATTATTGAAAAAGTATGAAACAAAATCATTTTTTATTTTTGATTTTTAAATAAATTTTTTAGTCTTTTTTTCAAATCCTTTTCAGGACTCTTTTCAAATTTTCTGCAGACTTTTTTTGTCTTTAAATTCTTTTCTCCTTCACTTTAAGGTTTTTCCAATATTTTAAAAATCATTTTCATTCCTTTACAAGTTATTTTTAGATGTTTTTCTTTTAATATTTTTATTTGTAAATTTTTAATTTCATTTTTAAAAAATAATGTTTTATTTGATTTATTAAAATAAATTTAATTGTACAGAATATTTTTATTATTTATGCAGTTAAATTTATTATTATTATTTTTAAAATAGTTGGTGAATATATAAGTTATTTTAAACATAGAATATTTATATGAACAAAGTATAAATGAAGTTTAAAAGGTGTCTAAATACGCCTAAATATAAGGCCTTACCCTCTCTAAAAGCTATAAAAATATATAAATATAGCAATTACAACAAAAGGCATATAGGGCCTCTTTAGGACCCCAAAACTAATTTTGTGGTCCTAAAGAGGCCCTATATTCCTTTTGTTTAATTGCTTTATTTATATATTGCATATTATATTATAATTTATATGCTGTAGTATTATATATATATACATATATATATGTTACTATAGCATTTAAGTTTCCAAATAAAAAAATGTTTAATATATTTTTTAAAAATAATTATTAAAAGTTAAGTCAAGCTGGCTATATTAGAAAAATTTGAATTGAAATCACATGATTTCTGATATAGACCGGAAATTCGTATATAGTTAATAGGACCTCCAGACCCTGAGCTTTTTTTTATCTGGTCTCGATTTTCATCTGTCTAACTTCGTTTTTGAGATTAAGGAAGAACAGACAG
>NW_019384294.1:348248-358391 GCF_000671375.1 Centruroides sculpturatus | reverse complement strand
TTTTAAAAGAAAAAGTTACCTTATAATTTTGCTTTATACTGTATATAAATAATTAAAAAGTAAAGAATAAAATAAAAATTATAATTATGAAAACAATAATTATTTCATGCAGTTAGAGAAGATTGTTTTAATTATATGTTATTATTAAATTTTCCAGAAGTATTTTTAAATGATAAAAAGCTAAATAATATCGTTGATTAAGAGTTAAGAGATAATGGAATTTTTAAAGATAAGTTTTGCAGATATTTTCTCTTCATATATAATTAAAACTAAAGTAAAAATAGAAAATCGTGTCTACATAATTATATAAATCTTTTACATTCGGATAATGTCGTGCAAGAAATAAATAATTTCATACTTAATAAAATTTTTGAAAAAATAAATAAAAGAATATAAAATTATTTATTATATTTTTTAATAATATGTATTGTTTATTATGCAATTTTTATTGCTTTAGCAAATTTATCTTCTTCAAATTTACTCGTATTTTTCTTTCAAACAATGCGAAACCAAGATGACTCAAAAGTCGGTTAACCATTCTAGAAACTAAATTGCTTCTTATTCGAATACTTTATTACTTGCAAACGTTTTTGGAGGAGAGAAATCAGCCCATCATTGGTGGAGTGGATAAAATTACTAAACACTAGCGGGTTTGTTCTGACTACGTGGAGTTTTCCATGTTTTATTCAAGTATCTAACACCTAACCCTTAGACAATCCTCTCGGGTATTACTTTCCCTTTGAATCAATTATTTAAAATAAGATTACTCTCGTTAAATACGCAAATTACTTTTATACACATTCCACAAGTCGCTAACTTCCATCGAAAAATCTTGGACGAATAGACATGGTTAACTGACTTTTGAGATGGGAGCTTTATATTATTCAAAAATTAGAATAATAATAATAATATATTTAATGTAATTACAGTAAATTATACTTATATTTTTACTAAATTAGAACTCATATCATAACCATGTAAGCCATTTTGAAATGTGCTCTCAATTTAATTCACTATTACGTAGAGTTAAATGAATTACTTTTTATATCAGTTCTAGGCGTGCCAATTTTAGACACGCGTGTTTGAAAATGGCACGCCTAAATTATGATTAAAAACCAACGTTAAAATAGTGATTAGATATTATGGAAATTATTTGTAAGTTGTCTAATATAATAAAATAAGAAATATCGCACTTTTTATCAAACTAAAATTGTATATTTAATACGTTTAGCATTGAAAATTTAATTTCTGAATCAGTATACATCTTTAAACAGTTTCAATGTAGACTATTATTGAAATTATTTACTGTATAATTGTAATTAAATTATATTATCGATTAATATATTATAGCTAATAAAACCGATCGCCTGAAGGATTCAGTTCGTAGCCAATTCAGACCTTTTATAAGTGTCATTCCTCATCCTGCATCTATACTGACGAGTCCATTGCACGTTAGACCCTCCTGTAATGGACTAAAATCAGATCTTTATAAATTATCTTGGGTAGTACAGGTCGAAGTATCATTCCTCATCCTTCATCCATTCTGATGAGTCCATTGCAGGTCAGACACCCTGTAAGGAGCTAAAATTGTATCCTGCCATATAGATTACAATACGCTAGTGTCTTGATTTATGTAAATATGAATTTTTAATGTTATTTTATTTAAATTTTAACAAATTATAGTAAAGAAATAGTGTTGTACAGAAATTATTCTTCAGCATCGGAAACTGCATATAATACTACAATTATTAATAATTTAAAATACTTAAAGTGTATATATACACGTACAATACTGTAAAATAACTTTACAAAATAATAGAGAACACAAAATTATATAAACATTTGTATAAACCTAGCCAGCTCTCTATATCTAGTGTTATCTAGTATTAAAAGTTGAAGATCTTTATGAAAGTTTATTGGATTAAAACAAGGAGTAAATAGAATTAACCTATTTCTGCCTTTTGAATCAATTAGTTACGTATCTTTAATTAAATTTCTCCAAATCTTTTAAGCATTACATCATTTATATCATACAGGGAACGAGCATAACTATGAAGCCAGAGTCTATCTGATTATGGGCTTACATTTATAGGTCCTCAAAATCTTCGTTATAAATTATACATTTATAACGAAGATTTTGAAGAAATATTCAATATATTTGGCAATAAACAAGTGGCCTCTTACAGCTATATATAAGAAAATATAATTGTAAGAGGCCACTATTATATCCTCTACAATAAATAAGTTTCTCAAGTTACATTTATGGTTTACATGCTTCCAATAAATCTGTGTAATTTATTAATTTATTATTCATTAAATAGAAAAAAAATAAACGGAAGTACTTATTACAAAAATATAATTTTAATGCCAGGAAATTTAAATTAACTTAAAAAAAAAAAACAGTTAATAAATCAATGAATTTTAAAATTCTGGTTTCATTTCTATGCATAGTTTTGCATTATATTTAATATTTAAATTTTAAATTATCAATTCCAGTAACAGGAAATTCTATTATTTCTTTTTAACCGAATATTAATCCCATTATTCTGTATTTGAAATCAATTAGACATATTCAATAGATGCGTTAGACACGAACAATATTTATTTAACAAATATTTATTCCTTGTTATATAACAAATGAAAGATCATATCAATTTATATTTTTTATTTAATTAAAGATTGTGTTTTATACTGATTAATAATATGAGTGAGATGGGGTTCAGGACGGCATGCCTCATTATTAGGCATTTTAGATGCCTAATGATGAGGCCTGCTTAAGCAATTTTGGGACAAAAAAAATGAGTAATTATAAATGAAATTTTTATGACAATTCTTTTTTATATAAAATAAAAGAAAGGAACGGGTATATTGACTAATTCATTATATTATTTTCTTACTTAAAAGTCAGATTGATTTAAGTTAGAAAGGGGGAAGGTTAGTCACAAATGTGGATCCACTCCATTCCAAAACAAACTAAAAAACTGTTTACAGAATATGAAGATGTAACTCAAAAAGTTTTATTATATACGGGATCAATACTGCAGAATACCAATTTTAACATGCACGTCTTTCGTGGCACGTACGATTTCCAAGCGATAATCAATTTTCCTCCATGTGTTCTCTAGCATTTTGTAGTGTAACTGTCTCTATTACATCGCATAGTTCATCGAGGGAAGTCACAATGGTCTTGTAAACAATATCCTTTACGTATTCCCAGGGGCGAAATCAAGTGACATAATATCAGGTAAGCACAAAGACCACGGAATCGATTCACTACGCCCAATCCATGATGTGGAGGATCGCCATCTTTTTGGAACACTTCAACTGATATGATCTTTCACCTGAGGTAAAAGATACTGCTAAGGTATGTCCAGAAACGTCATCACTGTCACTCTATTTTCAATAAAGGAGAAAGGTATCAACAATTTCTAATACGACAAAACACACCAGACATTCACCTTTACGCTATCTCCTTTCATTTTTCGAATGGCATGACCGTTTTCTGATTCTCAGTTATGGCGTTTATCTTTTCATATATATATATATATATAACGCTGTTTCATCATTAAATCTTCATCTTTAAAGGCAATTTTCATAAGCTATGACTTCTGTCAAAATATTGTTTGTAAAGCTTTCACAGTTTGTAATATGTAGGCATGGAGACGAAGGCCTTATGGACATCATATAACTGCAAAGAAACTCGCCTAGTCGATTTTTGGAGACCTCCAAAATTTCACACAGATTAATTTGGGGAACTATATCTCGCGATGGGTCACATGTAGAGGTATGGTTCCTTTGACTTTTGGTTAACAGCTCTAATAAGGTCTCGATCGTCTCAACACTCCCCCAACATCTAAATAATAATTTGGTGATTGAGTGGCGGGGGTGATATTTTTACACGTCACAGTTTAAAGCCTCGAGTCTGAATCGGGACTTGCATATATGAATCAAGTCCTGATTCAGACTTATTGTATAAATAGCAACTCAATCATTTATGCATTATTTAGCATATTCACCATACTATAGAACAATATTACACGTTTAAATAATAAAAATAAATATTGATAATAATACGTTCTATAATAAAAGAACAGGGACTATTATAAGAACTAATAATAATAATACTTTATCTGTTAAGTATGACAATAATCGTACAGGTTAGAATAAATATTATGAGTAATAACAATAGAAGCAATAAAATTTAATGAGCATTATTATATTAATACATGCATCATGAAGCAGAATACAAATAACATTACAAACAGAAAGAGAAAGCGAAAAAAAACGAACAATTATTAGTAGTAATATCACAAAGAAGGATAGAAATAGTATTACAGATAGAAATACCAACATTAGAAACAACAATAACAATACAGATTTCCCATAATGACAGGATTAATGTTAGCAGATTGTGTACTAATTGCATCAGAAACAATAAGAGCAATGCAGAGTATGGACCTATTGATTAAACATCGTATCTTCTACACTTATTCAATCATCTAATAAGAATTTTTTAATCATTTCGTAACTAATTAAAGTTACTTTGTAATTCTTTTAATTCAAAACGTAATTGATAAGACGTAACGAAACGAACGATTCATTAAATGGAATGATATCTAAAATTAGTTTATGATTAGATACAAAAATTTTACATTTGATAAATTCAAAGAAAAGATAAAAAGATAATTAAATGAATGAATTTAAATCAAATAAAAATGAAATTCCATTAATTAATTTTATTCTTAAGAAAATATAACGTATATAACATTACATAAGTTTTCGAGTAAAGATAATTAACTTATTATTTATAATACGTTAATAAAAGATTATATACAGTAGTTAATATCCATGTTAAACTTAGCATAAACGATGCAGAAATCAATTATGATCAATATATATACTATAGTCCATTATGACATCGATCAGGTAATGGATAATCAAGTGTTTAATGTTAATTAAACAACTTTTTCTCGTGTTTACCAGATAGGAAACTCGTTCTTCATTCATTTTTAAACAGTTAAAATAAAGGAGGAAAAAAAAAGGATAATTAATGAGAATGTCGGTTGATATTGAATCTTTAAAGGTTATTTATATATTAGGGTGTGGTAAATTTTACTAAATATGTACATTTAAATAATCGATAGGAAAATTTAAAAAAAATACTAATCATATTTAAATTTTCAAATAAGGTAATTTTTTTCCTAAATGTTATATACTGACAAGCATTGTATAACAGTTTATTAAATTTAAATTTTATTTATTTACATTATAAAAATTAATTACGTACATTTAAATAATTAAATAAAGTAAAGATCCTTAAGATAATCACATTAATCTATGTATAGTTATAACAGAAATGATTTATTTTTTAATATTAAAAAATGCAAGATATTTATATATATTTTTTATAATAAAAGAAATTCCTCTGTAAGCATTTAAACAGAATACAAAAAAAATATTCAACACTATAATAATAAATCCATGTGAAATAGTATAATAAAATATTGTTCAAGGTATTCTATTTATGATCATTTACTAATGGTAGATGATAAATATAATGTGAAGAAAATATATTTTTATGTTATCCTATAATATTCTAGATGATATATAATTTCTCTGTAAGAAAATAAAATATAGTTAAAGTAATAAATATACTTAAGTGAACTTAATTAACTATTGTAGAAGCTTTTAAATATAATAATGATAATTTTTCATTCTTTTATTATCAACAATATTTCGATTTATGTCAGTAATATATAAAATTTATCGTATCCTTTTTGTCTATTATCTCTAATATTTCTGTTTGGATTTATTGATAAGATTAGTATAAAATTTAGCAATTTATAATAAATTCTACAAACGTTTATATAATTTATAAAGGTGTTAATAAAAGAATTAAAATTGGTAATGTTTAAATTTAGAAATTGAATTAATATGTATTATTAAGAGATTATATAGTAAATAGTAGGCCTACATCCTGTATACACGACAACAAGACAATTTTCTGAAAGTAACTGTAAATCACACAATCTTGTTTTCCAACAGGATGAAAGATAAATTCATCCCTTATCCGAATCTTGTTTTATGAACCAAAATCACTGTCAAAAGCCAAAAATTGTTCAGACAAGCATTTTATGATTAATCTCTATATGAGACTCTGTTAGAGAGCATCAAAACAAGATATTTCAGTTAGAATTCTGTCATCCACATTTATCAGGTCATACATCTAATACGACACCTCGATTTGTTTTATTCGGTTTTCTTTTTTTTTTCTACCAGAAAAATTCATTTGATCCGCTTCTTTTCATTTAATGTGGATTTGTTCATGNTTTCTTCATCCCAGATTTTGATTTGTTTCCATGAGTGGCTGTGAGATTTGTGTATCGAGATTTACACTTTGTATATCATTTGTTCGCTTATTTATATAAGAAAAGTCATTAACTTAAAAGAAACTCCTATAAATACAGAATAAAATTGTTTCTATACCTTGATAAAAAATTATTTATGTTTTAAAATATACCAAATTATAATTTTTCTAAGCTATAAATACAGTATATACACTTTAGAAACGTATCAAATATCTTATTCATGTTTCCAATCCATTAACTTGTTTGATAATCGAACTAATCATTAATTCAAACAGAAATATTTGCTTGATAGATATTTCTTTTAAAAAATTTCATTAATCTCAGCGCATTCATGTCATAAAACATAAAAGAAAAATTAGAAAAAAAAAATTATTTTAAATGATGTTAGCCACCAAATTGTTAATGATGGATAATTATAGAAGTAAATAAGAATCAATTATCCGACACGCAAAGTTGAATATCATATTATCAATCATTTTATTTTAAAACTTTAGAATTCTTTATTTGTAATAGAATATCTTCAAGAAGAATGACTCATTATTCAGTTTACAAATTTGTATTTGTCACATCAATTGTATTTATATAAGTAAACTGGTATAGAAGAATATTTATCTTGTCAACATTGAATTGATATTTTCTTTTGTCATATTTCATCTAAAGTATTTTCCATGAAAACCTTAATCTACACTTCTCTAACAAAATATCCAGCAAGGTAGATCAGTAACAAAATACAGAAGAGTAGATTTTTCACAATTGTACAGTTGGTTACTTCTGATGAAATTTATTTCATATAAATACATTTTCTTTCACATAATATCTAGACCTTTGTTTATTATATNTTAAGCGTTTAAACATTACAAAATTATAAAACTATTATATTATTTTTTAAATATATACATATAGTACAAAATCCTCCAGAAAACAATCATTAAATGGATATTATTTTCCTCTTAATCATGGAAAAATGCTCCTTTAAGAAAAGAAAATCTAATTTTACTATTAACGAGCTTGTTTACTACAGATTTTAGAAGGGATTAAGAATCTTAACGTTCTTAACGATGTTTAAAGAAAAACTGTAAAATTAACCTGAAACTCGATAATAATTTCTTCAACTTTTAAAAATAATTTCAAGTTAATTATAATTACTTATTAAATTGGCATAGCTTTAGTATTTTATTTTATTTTTTATTTCTTTATAGATAATTTTTTTTCTAATTTTGTAAAATTTATACGAATGTATTTTACAATAAACTTATACAAATGTATACTCATTCTCTTGAATAATTCATGTTTTAATTTCATTTCGTATGCTAATTCTATTGCAATATTATTATTAATAACTATTGCTCAAGTATACCAAGTATGCTTGAATACTAACTGTAATGTTAATTTAAATTAACTTAATAATCATAGAAAATCATATAGAACTTCATGCCTATTTGTCTGTATTTACTGTTTAATAACTAAGAACTATTTATTTAATTACTGTATTTCAAAAATAAATTATTATAAGATTAGATACAAAAATTTTACATTTGATAAATTCAAAGAAAAGATAAAAAGATAATTAAATGAATGAATTTAAATCAAATAAAAATGAAATTCCATTAATTAATTTTATTCTTAAGAAAATATAACGTATATAACATTACATAAGTTTTCGAGTAAAGATAATTAACTTATTATTTATAATACGTTAATAAAAGATTATATACAGTAGTTAATATCCATGTTAAACTTAGCATAAACGATGCAGAAATCAATTATGATCAATATATATACTATAGTCCATTATGACATCGATCAGGTAATGGATAATCAAGTGTTTAATGTTAATTAAACAACTTTTTCTCGTGTTTACCAGATAGGAAACTCGTTCTTCATTCATTTTTAAACAGTTNAAATAATTATATTTTTATATATTTTTTTTTATTTAAAATTTAAAAAATAAATAAATAAATAAAAGTTTTATTTTAAATTGTTTCATTATTTTTTATTTAAATTAAACGTTCTTGACGATTTAGTTTATAATACATTTTTAATTTATTTTCTAACAATTATTAATTCATCTGAATGAATAATATTGTTTCAAAAGTTTAATAATTTTATATTCTCCCATTATTTAAACATTATATTATACTTCAAACATTTATAACGATTTATTTGGAGAAAGTATAGTATTAAACATGCAGCTTAAATGATTAATTTAGTAGGTTTCTAGCGGAATGTTAATATTGACTTATTTACTTAGAACAAACCCATTGGATAGCAGTTGAAGCAATTTAAAATTCTTAACTTTTAACCATTATCAACATTTTTATTTTGGCATCCATTTCAAGTGTATCTATATCTCTTCTTTCACATCTCTTGCTTTATTCAGTGCGATCAAAATCTCTTCTGAAGCATCCTTTCCTTCTGCTCTCAAAAGACCCTTTGGAAATCTTTATCTAATCTCAATCTTTGTATGTAATCTCAAGAGAATCCAACTGTTTGCAATAGAATCCAATTGAAGTAGCAAAATGTTTATGTTAGAAGAATTTTAATATTGTATTACTCGATTATGTTTTAGTGTAATAAAATTTTTATGTAGACTTTATATTATATATTTTAAATGTCTAATCTTTTCTTTCGAATATTTTTATATGAATTATCATGCTATACGTCATACTACACTTCTCGTTTACGCCAATTGATATGCTTTATGCAGAGTTCGAATGGTGTTTTATATCATATCGAAAATAATATTCTTAAAGTTATTTTTATATTAATTTTAACATTAAAAATGAATTATAGGATTAACGTTTATTTATAAAATATTCTTGAATAATATTTTTAAGAAAAAACCTTCTAATCTAAGAGAATTTTTCTGAATATTTTTTTTTTTAAAAAAAAACTCCATAATCCATAAAGTCAATAATATATTTAGAGAATAAACGTCTTTCGCTTCTCCATCCAACCATATCTTACTTGTGCATTATCTTTTATCTTAAAATTTTCTGCATTGATGAACCGAATGTAGACACGTTTATGCAAATCACAAAGAAATCATTCGATGTGTAACAATGTTATTATAAAAGCAATAATATCTTTCATTATATATGAGAAAATCGTTCATGAGTAATATTAAACTAATTAATTAAAAATATTCTTAGATAATGTCTCTTATAATTCTACATATAACTGCAAAAATTCATGAAAATTTATTGGAAATTTTAACGTCTCGTAAAAAGATATTACTACGAATATTTATTAAATAAATTCCTTGATCTGACTTACAATCATATCTAAATCCTTCCTTTAATATATCATAAATTAACTGATTAAGTCTTTCCTAGCCAATAGAAAATAATTGGCAATTCGCTGCAGTTGTGATAATTACAACTAATCCAATCGAATATGTCACGTTATGTCGTTTCGAAACTTTATTAACTGTAACTTCATTGGTTCATTCATAAAAATTATATTTTGAAATTTTACTATAGTTACACGTCATTAGTCGTATATTCACTAAACTTTTTTTTATATTTAATTCGTTATTATTTTTATTCATAAAAACAGTGAAACGTACAATTTTTTTAAATCAATGAAATATGATTGTTACGTCACTCATTCATAAAAATATCCATTCATAATTTTGAATTTATTTACTACACATATTAAATTATACGTATTTTATATTATGAATAAAATTTCGAAGTTTTAATTAAATTTAACTAATAAAAATATTAAAAATAATAAATAAAAGTACTATTATTTTACTGAGATTTTTATTTAC
>NW_019384294.1:333592-342400 GCF_000671375.1 Centruroides sculpturatus | reverse complement strand
ATATATATTTATATATATATATATATTTATTTATTTATAACAATTGTATAAATAACTATTGTAGATTTTATTTTATTTAAGCATGGATATACTTTTGTTCCTTCATAAATATTGATAAAAAAAAAAAAAAAAAGATCTGGTGACGATTCTTACATGATTTATTTGTATGTGTAGGACTTTGCAGTGATCTTGTTGGAGATTCTATATCTTCAGTCCTGTCTGATTTTGATATTCTTGTATCTTTTTCTACCATAAAAATATTAATAGTTAAATAAATCAGCAAACCGGAATTAAATTATTTAAAAATTAATGTTACTTGCGTAAATATAAACAATATTTTAAGATTATAAATACATAATGTTAATATATTTAAAATTTATTTTAGAATCTAAATAGAAAATAAATACTATTTTATTTAATTATTTATATTTTCAATTATATTATCAAATATATATTTATATACAGTAATGAAAATTGAAGCGATATAATTGATGTTTCTTACTAAATAATCTATATATAAAATTACGTAGGCGTGTTAGTGAAAGAAATAAAATATAAATTTTTAAGTTTTATAAGTAAAATATTTTATAATTCTGATTTTTTGAGATCGAGAAGAGTTTTGACAGATTCAATGATTTTATCTTAAATGAAAATAAATTTAATTAAAACACGTTCAAATATAGAAATGCATTACTCGTTTCTGTTTAAATATTATAAATGTATCCTGCTACTTAGCTTTAAATGATGTTATTAAATTACCATTAATTTATTAATAAATAATCAATATTTCTAAAATAAACTCTAGAATATAAATTATATTTTTAATTAAAATAAAAGAATAAATAGTGAAAAAAAACTGAATCTTTCGATCAAAGTAAAAGCCAACATATTATTCAGTTACATCAAATTACCCTATATAAATTTAAAATTATTTAATTTTACGCTGATAAAATTAGTTTTTCCCCCTTCGAGGGATATATATATATATATATATATTTATTTATTTATTTACTATATAAGTTCCTAAATTTACTAAGTAGCTGATTTATCACTCAGAAATTTCGTAAGTGTGCGAGACACTAAAATTAATATTTTCTAAAATAAGTTAAGAATCTCATTAGAAAACAGACGATGTATTCTGGTGATTAGAGAATTCAATATTCTACTAAAAGACAACGATCTGTTCCCAGATGGGGCCATTGTTTTCTTTCTTCATCCCAGATTTTGATTTGTTTCCATGAGTGGCTGTGAGATTTGTGTATCGAGATTTACACTTTGTATATCATTTGTTCGCTTATTTATATAAGAAAAGTCATTAACTTAAAAGAAACTCCTATAAATACAGAATAAAATTGTTTCTATACCTTGATAAAAAATTATTTATGTTTTAAAATATACCAAATTATAATTTTTCTAAGCTATAAATACAGTATATACACTTTAGAAACGTATCAAATATCTTATTCATGTTTCCAATCCATTAACTTGTTTGATAATCGAACTAATCATTAATTCAAACAGAAATATTTGCTTGATAGATATTTCTTTTAAAAAATTTCATTAATCTCAGCGCATTCATGTCATAAAACATAAAAGAAAAATTAGAAAAAAAAAATTATTTTAAATGATGTTAGCCACCAAATTGTTAATGATGGATAATTATAGAAGTAAATAAGAATCAATTATCCGACACGCAAAGTTGAATATCATATTATCAATCATTTTATTTTAAAACTTTAGAATTCTTTATTTGTAATAGAATATCTTCAAGAAGAATGACTCATTATTCAGTTTACAAATTTGTATTTGTCACATCAATTGTATTTGAATGCAGTGATAAATCATACGAATTTTTTTTATATTTTTTTATATAAAGTAATTCATAAATTGTTCATGTGTGTGAATTTTAAAAATATTTTAATGTCATTCTCTTCTGTTATTAAATATTTCTTACGTATGATGGACCGAGTTAAGTTTGTTTATTCACATAATATTTACTTTTTACGTAAAAATGTCATAAATTGAAACTGAAATAACAAATAAGTGAAATTCTATAATTACATTTGGAGCAGTTAAAAAGAGAGAAAAATAAATAAATAAATTATGGAAAAGAATTTACATTTTATAAATTTCTTTACTATTTTTTATTATTATTATTTTTTTAATACAAATTTTATTCAAGTTGAAATATCATTTAAATTACTCTTTATATATATTACTATATTAAAATATTTACATCATAAGCAACCTTTAGTAATTTTAATGGTCGTAAAAAAATAAAGTAAAATAAAAAATAAAAAAAAGAGAGCAACAAATTCCAAGCTGGTTATAAATCTTTTGTATGATAAATGATGATCTTCTTTAACTTTCAAATAACCTGCATAATGATTCATAATTCAATACACTTTTAAAATTACGAGCCATCTTTGCTTTAATGTTTCTTTCCCTTTTCTTGCAAATTTCTTTTGAAGATTTTTAAAACAACCGTGAATTTGTTTCTCCTTTTAAAAAAAAAATCCGATAATAAAACATAAACATTTAATTCTCTGCATTTTATTTTCATTTATTTTCTTAAATAATGCTTCGAATTTTACTTTCATACGCTCTTCTATATATTTTATATCTACATAAATATGTATTGCTTTTATTCTCATGCATGCATGTTAGAGTGTACTCTTATTATTTATATATAAGCGCTTATTTTCATAACTTTCAACGTGTTTACGAGCATTTAATAATTGATTTCAATGAGTTACGTGCATATATTTTAACACGTTGCTTTGCATTTTATTATGCGCAGAAACGTGCATAACACTGCTATTCGTTTGAGTTTTCAAGTTACAACTCAAGAATTTATATTATTATTTGATAGAGGAGAGGGTCACTTATATGTTAATACTCAGGAACTTAACTATTCTAAATCTGGCCTTGTTTACTATACATATACATAAATTACGCTCTTTCTCTTACGTATAAAATATGTAAGTAGTATATATCATGTATACAGTTGATGTACATTTTAAATTATGTTACTAACCGTATAATATTCTCGCATTTAAATTTATATGCTTATATTCATTCCATTAATTATTCATATATAATTTTTTTATTTATTTACACAAGAATTCGTTTAATTCATTTAATTGTTAACTTAAAACAATACTTAAATTAATTTATTTAATATTTTATTTAACATTTAAAATGTAAATTTTAATTACTGGCATTCACCTTTATACTTAAAATTCGGGATAATTGTTTAGAAATAAATTTTCTAGGATGTATCGACTTTTACATTTATTTTTGACAAATTCTCAAATTAAAATTAATTAAACTTAAGGGAATAATTAGAGAAAGAATTCTATTAATTAAAATAAATTTATTGACTTTAATGATTACTCTTTACAGCATTAAATATTTATAGATAAATAATACTTCTCTAAAAGGAATTTTTTTTCTACTTTTTTTTAATTGTTAATAATTAATTTATCTGTGATTGATTTTCTATTCCGTATGTAATCATATAGATAAAGTTATTTTTGTTTATTATTATCATCGTCTGTCTATCTGTTCATGCAAAAGTACGATTTCTACAATCATTAAAATCCAACTGTAAGATTAATTTCCAGATAATTTTTCAAGTTTTTCCTGCATTGCCTTATAAGTTTGTACTGCCTTTATGTATTAAACATCAACTTTCTCCAATGCATAATGCACTATCGTAATGGAATTTTAATGTAAAATCGAAACACTATGGATTGTATGCTGACTACTGCTATAGTTTGATCAATGATAAATCAATCGTGAGATATACAAAAAGGAAATGGAAATTACTACATATTATCTGAAATATTAACAATATACTGTTTCTGTTTCTTCCTATAAACTCTATACAAAAGTCGATATTGCTTAAAGGATAGGATTAAATATAGATTTGGATAGCAACCTCTCCCCCCCAAAAAAGTGATATTACTCTGAATCAAGGTTTATTTCTATATAAGGATATAAAAAAGCTATGAAAATAGTCTAATTATATAGATTCAATATAGGTTACGTCTCTTTAATATATATATATATATTGTATATACATGAGGAAACTTTATCCCATTTTATAAGCAATAAACTGACAAAGCAGTATAAAAATTCAAATCTCAATGTTCATCACTTATAGTCTCACAATTCGAATTTTCAACTGAATGACACCTGGAGTGTCAAAGATCGCTAAGATGTGAATTATACATGTTTTTCTTTCCGTCCCCTAAAGAAACTGTCTTTCCACAGATATATGTACACTAAAAAAGAGTTTCGTTCAATAATTCATATAGATCCTTTCTTCTTTTTTTTACGTTTTTTTTACTTTAAGCGTTGAATTTTGGAAGGGAAAAAATAACATAAAAACTCATCCAAACCAGATTAGGAAGTGGAATATGTCTTTGACCAGTGAGGGGGTTGTCGTTATGAGACTTAGATACCTCACGCAGTATATGATGGTGTCACATAATTTACTTTTATTGCCTGACTAGCAGTGAAAAGCCACGAACATTTCGATCATTTACTAAAGTATCGTATTATAATAAATAAAAATTTGATCCAAACTATTTCAAGTTTTTTCTAAAAACAAAAAAAACCATTTATTAAACGATTAGTTATTTATCAATTATTGAAAATTAAAATACACGAATTCGTGTTTAATTTCTATTAATTTTTTTTAAATCTTTTAATAATTTACCTGCACGAAAATCGTGAGATTCGTCCATTAATGAATTAGTAGCTGGTACTCCATACGTCTTCCTCTGTGCGTAACTATCGTTATGTGAGTTTTGAGAATCTATAAATAATAAATAAAATTATGAATGACTGCAATTTGGTTTTATGCATTTAAATTCCGAACATTCATGTTGCATAATCGAACTACATTTTTACTTGAATTTTAAATCACTTCAATGTACAGAATTTATTTGTGGAATTTAACAGCTAAAATTCTAATAAATATAAAATACAACTGCACTTTTTTAATAGTTAAAACACCAATTTATTCATTTTTTAAATACTTTAATAAATATGAAAATAATGATGAATTTTTCTGGAAATAAATTTTTATAGAATTAGAATTTTAAAAAATATATTAAAATTTTTAGATTTATATTATTAAAATACTTAATAATTATCTTCATATGAGCAAATATTTATATATAAACATTGATTAAAAACTGAATTGTATGATAATTTTACGTTTATAACAAGAGAATGTTCACAGAATAATAATGATGATGTAAGGCTGAGATTCGGTTGACAACGAATAGTTTGAATATGCAACATGTTTGGTAATGAACTAACCATTAGATACAATGCTTTACTGAACAATTCGAATAGATTAAGGGAATTAGTTTGAGCACCTCTCATTCTGGGTAGATACACTTCATAAGATGGAGTTGGCCTCGGTAATGTCGTTGGCGGTGGTATTTCTGAAATGTTATTTAATAGGTGTTTATTCTATCGTGTAATAATATGCAAGCCTGTTAATACAATTGTTAACTGGGGAAATTTCGAGTTTGTATATTTAATCAAAACCATAGAAAATTATATTTAAAATTCGTTTCCTTACCGTAAAGTCTTATAAAACCTTCCTTCTCTCCTAGTGTATTTTTCGCTAAACATTTATAAGAACCAAAATCTCTATCGTTTAGTTCGAATATTTTGATTTTCATGGTGATTTTATACGATTCTTCCTCTTCTGTTAATTCGTACTTTCTATTCTGTAGGAGTAACATACCATCACTTCGTATCCACGATGTTAATGGCCGCGGAGATGCTTCCAGTTTGCATTCCAGTGTAACGTCAGTATTAGCTGCTGCACCAACTAATTGATTTGGTACGCGAATTTTTGGCCGAACTAAGCATAAAAATAGCAATAAGTAGGGATCATTTAAACGAATAAAAAATAAATTTAAATATTTTATTTNTCTTAATTAAGACGAATGACATTAAAATTAATTTTTTTTATATAACGGATACACTAACTATATATAGGATGTTTCCTTTCCAAGAAGTCATTGAGCATATATCGAATTATCCATAAAATAACATTCCGTAAAGAAATTAACATTTGTTTAAGTAGGAATAATATTTATTATTATTTTTTTTTACTTCGTGAGCTTCGTCTATTCTTGGATACGACAGTTCACAAGACATATCCAAGATGAAGAGTGCTTACGATGGAGGAAAGCTTTAAAACAGCTGAGAACATTCTTCCAAAGGCATTCTTAAGAAAATGGAGAGAAAATGTGCTGTCGCCATACAGTGTGCTTTAATCGTTTTCTTTCTTTTTTCAAAAAATTCTTAAATGCTGTATGAAATAGTACGACAGTATACAACATTGTAGTAGTCATAATATAGTCTTGTTTTGTTTATTTTTTATTTTTTGTTTTATTTAAACGGGAGGGAATAATGGATATGATGATTTGCGGACAAAAAAGCATCCCTGCAATGTTGGTGATTTGATGAATGTCTTGGCAGTCAGCATATGATAGACAAATCTTTGGAATTGTCTAAGCTCTAAAGCTGGTCAATAGTTTAATAAAAAGCAGACTATATTGATTTGGGGATCACACGTTGCTACAAGACGGCATCAGATTGTTTGAATGTTTAGATCTTCCAATATTCTTCGTTGGCACATGGACAGTGATCACCGTTATGAAGAAATATACGGTGTTTCCTTCACCATAGGACGATTGAAAAACATTATTGTTTAATTTTTTGGGCTATCCCATATCATCCTATTAACATTAGATGAACAGTATGTGCGCCACAAAGTCGTACACGAGACTTTAAAAAGTTCGTATGTATATATATATATATAATTTTTTGTTTGTTTGTTTGTTTTCTTATTAAAGAATTACTCTGATAAACCAATACTTCGAAGCAGTAAGAAGGAGTAGAATAAAGGTCCACTTTGTATCTCTCCAACTGTTACTACCTGGAAAACAAAATAAATAATAAAACATCTAAAATATCAAAGAAAACAATAGAAAAATAGGAATGACATTTAATTCATATTTTTAAAAAATTACAACGAAAATAAATTTAAAACTATATTAAAAAAAATAAATTCTATTATTATTGAAATGATTCATTTTCAATTACTTTTTAAAGGAAAAAAAATTAATATATATATATTTTTTTCTGTTATTTCAAAGTTTAAATGAATCTTCGATTCTGTAAGACAAAAAAAAAAGTTCAATTTTCTTTCAGTTATCACAAGTCTATTGTGCTTTTTTTATAGATAGAATCAACTATTATCAATCATAGTTGTCATTGGTAAAACGAAAAGGGGAAAAAACATCAATATTGATATACTCTATTTGATAAATATGAAAACCGTTTCTCTTAGACAAAACGAAGAAAGAAAAAAAATAAAATTATTTCCTTCAAAAAATTATTCAGTTAAATTAATAATAATAATAATAATAATAATAATAATAATAATAACAATAGCATTTTTTCTTTATTATTAAATTCGAACATTAATGAAAACTTATTATATATATATATTTCTAACTTTGAGAAATGAGCAAGATGTTACACGTTAATACAAAAATAAATGATCATTACCAGATTCGAGTTATTTAATAAGAATAAAATCATTTTAAAATTGAAAACAATAGATAAAATTCGTTTTAAAATTTTATAATAATGATGGATTATGAGAATGGAAAGTTATAATTATTATTATTATTATTTTATTATTTTTTTTAATTTCGTGGTTAGACTTTATAATTTAAAAGAATTTAATGTCGAAACATTTTGCGTGTTTAGTTCTGTAATTTAAAACTATACGAAAATGTACGTAATTTTTAGTTTTTTTTTCGTGAAAGTTTACTTTAGTTTTCTATTGTAAAATGTAATAATACAATTAAATGATTATGATTACATGAGTAAATTGATAAAGATTATTTTAAATATATATAATATAAGTTTATGATAACATTTTTTTACGTTTCGTGTTTAAAAATTCTTTTAAGAACCTACTAAATATATTTTATTACAGAATTTTAGGACTATTTAAATTATAACGTCTTCGATAAATTTATTTATTAAATTTAATTTTTAAATGTAAATATATTTCTATATCAAAAATATAAGTAATATTTAGTAACTCAATAAATAAAACTTACGATTTAATCTGAAAATATTAAATTATAAATGGTGAATTTTTTAAAAATATAATTAATTTCTTTTTTTAATAAATTTTTTTACATTCAAAATTGAGTTAGAAAATACAACAAAAATATTTTTGCTATATTTTTTTTCCTTGTAAAATATCATCGATATTTATACTATTATTCTATACAATATTTATATACTTTCATATATTTATAAACTGAATAAACATATATATATATAAGTTATATAAGAGGGAATATTTTAATATTTCTTATTTTCACTACTTTCCAATATATAAGTAAACTGGTATAGAAGAATATTTATCTTGTCAACATTGAATTGATATTTTCTTTTGTCATATTTCATCTAAAGTATTTTCCATGAAAACCTTAATCTACACTTCTCTAACAAAATATCCAGCAAGGTAGATCAGTAACAAAATACAGAAGAGTAGATTTTTCACAATTGTACAGTTGGTTACTTCTGATGAAATTTATTTCATATAAATACATTTTCTTTCACATAATATCTAGACCTTTGTTTATTATATATATATATATTAGTTACGATTTTTTCTCATTTTTTACTATTAAAATACTCTAAATTATCTAGGATAATGTTAATATTATATTCATGTGGAAAATCATA
>NW_019384294.1:310220-326483 GCF_000671375.1 Centruroides sculpturatus | reverse complement strand
GTGACGATGTCACTTAAATTAGTATAAATTAATTAATTATATTTAAAAAAGATAGATGCTAACTGCAAGTAAAAAAACAAAAAATAATCACGAATTACTTAATCAAATATTTATTATTATTTTTTCTGACAAAAATGAGATAATTTAAATGAATTTATTTCTTAGTTTTTCGATTAAGAAAATAATAAACATTTAAAAAATTATGTGTTTATACATCAAAAATATGCATATGTTTAATATATTTCCCCCCTCTCTTTTCTCTTGTTCAAATAATACATTTTGTAACAAATCTAATACTTTAATTCAAGCAAACAGAGATAACAAAAGTAAAATTGCTGAAAGAAGAAAAAATAAAAATAAATAAAAATAAAAAAAAGGAAATCTCAAGAAACATACAGCTTCAATCTTTTCTGTTAAAAGCAGTCAGGATAACGGTGTAATTTAAAAGTAAGATATCTTTGTTTCTGCAAACAAACTGCTTCATTTCTTACAACTTCTGCCAAAAATAAGCATAGGAAAACTTCTATTTTGTTTTCTTCTTATACGGTAGACATTGCCACTTTAATGGTTTTTTGAATATCGGTTGTACAGAATTTGGTTTTATAAATACTTTCTAGATATTCTGGAGGACCTATCCTTTTTTTTTTCTTTCTTTCTTTCTTACTATCGTTATATTACATACATACAATATATAAACCCTATTAATTTTTCTTTTATAAATTTCAATCTGTAAAATTTTCTTTAGGGAATAATCCCATCTGGATGAATTACATCTCAAAATCAAACTTTTTTTTTTCTTGAATTATTCATTTTTCAGACATGATTAATAACCACCAACCGAATAGATGAACGTCTAATATCTTATGAATAAAATAAATTGTTTATATTTTTTTTCCTTTCTTGGATTTAAAAAAAATGACAAAGATGTATAGTTCACGTAGATAAAAAAAAAGAGAAATGGGAAAAATAGTAATTTTAGAAAAGAAAAATAGGTGCATACATATAAATGTATGAGTTTGTGCTGTAGAATTAACACTCGATAGCGAAATGATCAAAGTTTGAATGCATTTTAATTTATTAAAATTAATGATTTCGAACTAAAAGTAAAGATAAACATAAAGATTTCTAAAGCAAACCATAAAAGATACTCTAGAGATTCGTGAGTTCTACGTCTTAATGTTAATGTATCCTGAAAGGCCACTTCATTATTTACGCTAGTTCGAGGAACCGATGTATTAATAAACACGTGGATAACATCAACAAATACACTTGGATTAATTAATAGGATTACAATCCGATTAAGCATACCAAACGTTTCCAATATTACGCAGATTGTGCCAAACAACAGACTGCTCAATGTAATCCCAAATGGTAGAGAAGTCACAAGAGGATATAATAGTTGAACTATTCACAATTACCACAAAGTGTGATTTCAGTAATACCTTAGATATTGCCTAACACCACGTAATAATGCAAGGAACAACTATCGCTTTAGAGAAAATTGTAATTTTGTCAAACCGCTGATAATCGCAAGAATTAAAGTAAAGTAATGTTAGAATTATTCGCCCATTATTTAAATTATCTTCTTTCCTTCCTTTATTTTAATGATAAGATTAATCCTATTTGTAACAATGAGTGCTATTTCATATAGTTTATACAATTATTTAATTTTTATTTTTGCAAGTTTAATTATTTATATCGCGTAAATAAGTGCAAGTTTTACAACTTTAACCATTAAAATAATAACAAAGAATTATTTTTAAAGTATTTATATAATGTTTTATGTAAATTTTAAAGGTTTGTGAAGAAATATGAAGGAAAAGTTTGTATATGATAGGTAAAAAATTCATAAAAATTCATTAGAAACTGTAAAAAGAAAATAATCGTCTAGACTTAAATCTTCTTAAAATTACTAAAAATAACGATGTAGTAAATATAGTATATACAGTAATTCTATCCTACACTTACAATTTACTTGTACTAAGATGCGTTTGCTGACTGTTGGTGGCACACCATTCCTTGCTATACATAAATATGCTCCCATGTCTTCTCTAGTAACTTGGCTGATATTTAAATATTCGCCTTCTACTTTAGGAGCTAAAAAGAACATATGTCGAGTTAACAATGTAAATGAATGGAATACAGACTGTACAGTATGTTATTATGCAAATTAGTTTGTAAATGATGGCATTTTAAAATTTAAATGAACCTTTTCAACAAAGAATTTCTTCTTATTCTTCTTTTTTCTTAATAAAGAAAAAAGTAAGAAAAAAAATATCTAAATATTTTTAATTATAAAAATCCTTATATTTTTTAAGCAATAAATATATTTTTAATATATATTATAAACAAAAATTAATAAAACGGTAATTGACAAATTAATTTCTATTACGTAACAGAATTAATTTAAATTATCTTTTACGTAGTAGCTTACGTAATAATTAAGTAGTGTGTTGTGTTAAGTAAGCATAATACGTAATAATATATAAATATTTTACTTAGAAATGACTTTAAATTTCTAATCTTATGATAATTAACTTTTATATAATGTAAGCAAAGGTACACGTATATTAATTTTACTTATTGTCGAGTTGAATAAAGTTATTTAAACTATTAACTCGTCATTAAACCCTGTTGTAAGAAAGAGAATTATAAATCGATCCAATGGGATAGCAGACAAGTTAATGAAATTATTAAATGATATTTCAGCACTTTAAAAGCCTCTTGTTTACACAAACAGGTACCAATGAAAGTTTGCGAGTAATCAGTTTAAATTGTCTAACCAATTAATATCTTGCCAGATTATTAAATTAGATAATTTCGGTTTCGGATGGGTCAACATACGTTTATGATTTATAATTAAATGAATTTTATAATAGAAATTAACGTAGGAAGAAAAATAATAATAAGTGTATAATAACACCAATTATAATAATTGAAATGTAAATATATTATTTACCTGAGTACCTCCTCCCCCCATAAGAACCTAAATTGATATCTTTTCCGTCTTCTCTTCTCCACGAAATATTTGGAACAGGATACCCTGATGCTCTGCATCTTAAACTGACTTTCGATCTCTCTTCTACTACGATATCTGAACTTGTACCGTCTTCCACAACAGAAGGTGGTACTACAGGTATAAATAATATAAGAAGTTAGTGTAAAAAATCATAAAAATATTAATTTTTAAATAATTTCCAACTGTTTTTTCTTTTACAAACTTTCAACTTTTGCATTTATATATTTATTATTATTTAATTTTGTATACGTTCTTTACGTCTTCACTCAATGTAGTCTTTAATAATAAACTATGTTTCATTAATTGATAGTCTTGATTTATAGTTATTGGCCTGCAATTTGAAAAAAAAAATGTTGTAGACCTGTACAGTACTGTACATTCCTACTGTCTGTCTGTCCTTCCTTAATCTCGAGAACGGTGACCGGCATGACTCTGTTGTTATCAGGAAAAGTATGATATACAGGGGTAAGACACTACTAATTTGAAATCGAGAGCATATATTTTAAATTAAATAAATTAAAAATATGATTAAAACCAACAGTCCGGCATTGTGACGATGTCACTAAATAATTTCTCGTAAACCTATTTATTTTTCTTTTATATTTAATTATATTTATGTATATTTAATAATATATATATTTAAATTTCTTTCTTTTTTCTATTTGTAAATGTACTTTAATTATATTTATATTATTTTAAATTTAATATTTATATTTTCTTACTGCGATATTATCAGTATATTTGATGTCTGTTTAAGTCGTTATTTCCTTAATAAATTAAGAACCGATAAAGTTTAAGTGTGTTATTATTTAATTATAAAATTTGGAAACAGAATTATTATTAAAAAAACTAAAGATTTATAATTTTGAATTTTGAATTTTTAAGAAAATTTAAACCATTTAAAAATTACGAATGTAAAGAGTTAAATTATTTTCTGAATAATTAAAAATATAATTTTTTATTGTAAATGTATAAATACTTTAACTGAAATAAACTTTTTATAATAAATAAATTTCAATTATTAAAATTATTCAAGTTGGCAGGCAAATTCGCAAGGCGTTTTAAAAATTGTAAACAGTTAAATATGTAAGGAAATAATTTAAAGTATTATAAAATTAAATAATTTAACAACATTTTACCAAATCTTTTATAAATTTCTTCGTTTATATAACAAACAAATTCTCTTAAGGCCTTTACAGAATAAATTTTAAAAAAATATTTACTAATACTATGTAAAGACGATAAACTAAATTAAATAATTTATAAATAAAACTTATAAATTTAAGTAAAATTTAATATATAAAAGAGCTAATAAATTGCGATCTTTATTTCTATTCTCTTTCCTTCATAGAAAAGTTAATGAACACTTTAGATTATTTGAATCTTTAACATACGTATCACGTTTAGTAAACAAAGAAAAATCTTCAATAGATGTTCTTAAACTTTCTATAATTATAAAAAACAAAAAATTTCACCTCTTGGTTTTCTATTGAATTTTTTATACGAAACTACACGCACGGGTAACACGTTGAAATTCCACGCAGTATCAAATAGCATCCCCAGTTTAGATTGTTCTCTAGCAAAAGAATGCAGTAACGAAAAAGAACTTGATAAATTGCTTACAGTAGACTGACCATACATACTCACAACAACAGGTCATGGTCTTACTCTTGTAAAGGTCTACAAGGGGGATATACAATTTGTAAAGTTTAAACTCGTATTCTGTTGCTTATAATATCCTCTAGAGAAACGGAAGTTAGTAAATCGTTTTATTGTGCGAAAACTGTGGTTAATTAAGTGTCAAAACTATGCAAATTTTGTAGATTAATGTACTGACATGCGAGTTGATTCGGTAGAAAATGTTCACTTGGTCACAATCAAGGTATTTGGGATGTGACAAAGATTCATATATTCAAAACTCTGCTTTTAGAATTTAAAGTTCTATTAACATTTCTAGATAATATGAGGCTCATTAATGTACGTTTATTTTCATTATGTATTCAATCTCAATGTTCATTCCTGCATTTATTCAAGAGGATAAGTATCGAATTATGTATTGATGATGAATAAAATGTACTAGAAGACGGCCGTAATTATAATCTGTATGTAATTATTTATAAAATTATCGGAAGATTTTTAATATATTCGAAATGATGGAATGCATGAATGAGAAATGAGATGAATTCAATATTTAAATAAATAGTAAGAAAAAAATTGATTACTCTATTTATCTTTTCTTTTTCGTGTGTGTAACAAATGCCTCTTCTTCTTGAAGTGTTAATTGATGAATTTCTTTAAGAGAAATCGCTCTGGAAACGAAATATTGCACAGTTGTATGTTGATTTAATATTGTTAATTCCATTCTTTTATCTCATGCCTCATAAAGCATGAATGATGAAAGACGTTTTGTAAATCAACAGAATGGAAAAATTATTAAACGACGTTTAATAACAATGATAAATATATTAAATATATTCAGATTTATTATTGTTTTAAACGTTATTACTTTTAATCAATGTAGAAAAGTTTTACTTTTTTCATATTTTATCGTCGAATTTATGCAATTTATTTTCTAACGTCGCATCCTCTAGAACGAAGCAATATTCCTTGTACAATTATGCGTATGTTTTATGTAAATTCTGTTTATGATTTACTCATATAATGGAAGAAATGATGAAAAAATTTATTGCCGTCGCCTATAGCACGTATATTAAACTTATAAATAAACTATAAAGGCCTTTAAAACTATTCGTTTTCTGCATAAATATATATATTTAACCCTCTTTATAATAAATCATATAGTTAAAAGAATATGCATAAATAATTAAAATTTAAATAGATTTATGTTAATGCAAATAAATAAAAATTTTTAGCAAGCCTCGTAGACTGAAAAAATAATAATATATTTACATTTTATTAACGTTTCCAATTAGGAATTTTATATCGTTATTTAAATGATAAAGATATATAAATTATGCTTATTAACAATCGTTAAATTAATTGAATAAAGCATATAATATGTAGTAAAAAATAACATAAAGATAACTTATATTTTCCTAAATTTTGACATGAATTTAACTTTTTACTGTTTGTAAACATAAGCAATACATTTGTAGTACAACTGAGGTTCATGTTACTATTCAAATTGATTTGAAAGAACAAAATAAAAAAATTCTTTCCTTCTCTAACTTGACATATAAAACGCATTTTTATGATCCTGTTTTTTTAATTTTCATTCCCTACTGTTTTTTTTAAAAAATACATATAAATATATATATTTTTTATATACTTGTTACGTCCCGTCTCGAAGCAAATCTTGTTACTTTATGTACAACATATACAACACATTGTACGAAGTGATTGAATTTCTAATTTGACAAGTCGACTGTGTCTACATACTCAAGTTGACTTCTTTTGTCGAACGTATAAAAGTGGCATATTTCTGAGAAAGTTAAACTGACAGCACAGCCTCCCTTTTCATGTTTGTTCTCTTTGTTATTGTCGTGTGCAAACCGATTGAATGAAAAAAAAAGATACGACAGAATGTAAGATGTCTTATGTGAGAGACGTTTCATCAACAGAATACAATTTACTTACCCATAACTTCTAAGTATCCCAATTGGCTAACCATGGGTTCTGTATTAATTTGACACATGTACGAGCCTTGATCTTCGATTCGGACCTCTTTTATATGTAAGTACCATTGTCTGTGGTTGTTATTGCTTACACGAATACGTGAATCTCTAGTGATTACGTGTGTGTGAATTGATAAGAGAGTTTGTGTATCCATCTTTATCCATGCTACCTACAGAAAAAAAANGTAGAACATTAGGAGATGTATTTACTGAAATATTTTTGGCCCAGGGTTAGTGAAAAAACACTTATTGGCTTAAACAAAGTCAACCCACTTAAAAGAAAGCAAATTGGAGCTTAGAATTTACAATCTACATACTATCCACTTACCACTAATTGCTTTACATTGGTAGGGGATGGTCTTTCCTGAAATATTTATGGCTGCGGCGTAGAGACAAAACATTTATTAGTTGAGACAGTTAAAAGACACATACAAGAAAGTGAGTCAGAGCTTAGATAGCAACAGACTTGTTTACAGTTTGTACAAAATGCTTCTAAAGTTGATGTTTTTTTAATTAAAATTCCTGAATATTAATACTTTTTTGTTTTAATGTTAGAGACAAACCGGGTCATTCAAGAACTGCTTAGTCAGGGATAGAAGAAGAAATAGTGGAAAGTATTGTCGCCTCCCTAACGTTCTAAGTAGCCATATAAGGCACTTTAGACGTTTGTTCAACCAACATTTGAGTAGGAAGATCGTTCTTTGCTGCCAAATCGTTGTTTGAATAGTTTTGTCCCGATTGAAAATGTTTCAACACTGCAACATAAAAAAACAATTTTGCATATAAAAGGTTTAAAAAATTCCATTCTTTGTTTGATAAATACGAATCTTTAAATGTTCCGAACGTTAAACTATCGGAAATTCTTTATGCCAATCTAAGAGATGATTTTTTTGAAGCATAACAAACGATCGTTCGATAGAAATGCGATGGAGTGAATTTTTCTCAGTTTTCCCATCCATTTAAGCAAGTAATCCATACTTTTTTTTTAAGAAAAAATAAGTTGAAGAAGACCCATTTTTTTCTTTCTATAAACAAAAATGAAAGAAAAGAGTTTGATTAAAACGAATTGCGACAGTTAAGGTCTTAGTTTTTAGTTATAAATTCAGTAAATTAAACAAAGAGTTGTAGAAAATCGATTAGATAATTGGTAATTCTTGTCGGTGGACATCTTATGTAACAATCTATATCGGTCTTAATAGCGTACGTATAAAGATTATGTCCAAATCCTACGGTGACATTAAGTGTTCCAGCAGAGGACATATTCGTACATCTTCCATAAAGATTGACAACGAAAAAACCTTAAGGATTTCGAATCCCAACGATTACTTAGAAAATCAAGTAAGAAAAATTAGTAAGGAAAGTAATGTAGACAAGATGATTCAAAGAGAAAATACTCTAGGACATTGAGTACTGAACATTTTGAACAGAATAGACAACGTAGTAAGCTTGCGGTTATAGAAAGGCCCATTCTAAAAATGTTCCATGAATGACAACATCACTCTGTATCATCATTTTACATTTGACGTTTAAAATTAACTTTAAACATTCAAAACTTATTTTTCATCAATTTAAAATCATATTATTCTCTTTAATATATGGGGGGGTGTATGTATAAATATATATATTAATAACGACGTCCATCTTTCAAAACTTCTACATTGTTTTTTTCCATTTTAAAACCACTTTTTTTCAATGCATGCGACTGCTAAAATGAATTTCAAATTCGATTTCATTTTATAACGTAATGTTAAATATTTGAATATTTGCATTTTTATTATTGATAAATATAAATATATATATTTATTTATTTGTACAACTCAACTGCTGAGGTTTTATCTGACTTTTTTTTTAAATAATAAAACAAGATTTGCATACCTCGACGTTTAGATGTAAAAAGGAAAATTATTTATGCAATTTTTGATCATATTTTTAATGTATTTAATTTAAAATATATGCTCTCGATCTCAAATTAGTAATGTCTTACCCCTGTACATCATACTTTTCCTGATGGCAATAGAGTCGTGTCGGTCAGCTATCTAACTACTTTCAGGGGAAAATGTTTGAATTGAAATCACGTGAAAATTAAGGAAGAACAGGCAGACAGGTAGACGGACGACAGTGGAAATTTATAGGTCCACAATATTTTCAAACTCAGCCCAATTATTTATTGTTTTTAAGTACTGAATTAAAAAAAATCAATATAGTTTTTTCGATTTATAAACCATATGTTCATAAATTTAAAGAAATTATACCGATAAAATGATGTAAAATTTATACTTTTATGGTAAAAACAATTAAATTCTTACATATACTTAACCACAATTACAACTAATTACTTTTATATAACCGTTTAATCCATTCGTATATCAAACGATACGTCCGTAATTACAACATTTAAATCCTAAAATTGTAACATTTTAATTAGAAAAAAATAAAATAAAATAAACGATAACTCTTTAGATAANTTCATGTTGCATAATCGAACTACATTTTTACTTGAATTTTAAATCACTTCAATGTACAGAATTTATTTGTGGAATTTAACAGCTAAAATTCTAATAAATATAAAATACAACTGCACTTTTTTAATAGTTAAAACACCAATTTATTCATTTTTTAAATACTTTAATAAATATGAAAATAATGATGAATTTTTCTGGAAATAAATTTTTATAGAATTAGAATTTTAAAAAATATATTAAAATTTTTAGATTTATATACATCTTTCTTTTATATAGTTGTGTTATAAATCTCTATACTTTACAATAAAAGGAGAATTTACATATATATTATCTATTACCATTCTTCATGTTATATGTATTGCGGACGGAACACACTCAAAGATAGTAAATAATAAAATTTTATATTGAAAAGTCTTACATTCGATACAATTCTATTTAGTGTTGCAGACATGTCTTTCAAACGAAGAGCAACACACGAAGAACGTTGAAAATTTCTGACATAAAAATTCTTAAAATATGCTTTGACTAAATATTTCAATGCTTATTGAATTTTCTGACATATAACGATCAAAAAACGGCCATCCTTTAATATTTTTTATAGCCATTTCCATTAAATAATTGTATCGAATGTTACGCGCGAAACCTTATCAAATTTATACAAATCCACTGTAGATAAAGTTAGGCAGAGGTGTTTTTCTGCATTTATACGCGTGTATAGAAGTGTTACGTACGTTGTAACACATCAATGTAATGTAATCGTTTATAGGAAAAGACTCATTGTAAGAATAGTCCTTCCGGGCAAAATTTGTTATGGATAACTTGCCTAGGCTTTAGTATATACCAGATTTTTCAAGTCTGTAGCGATATCACGTTCTTATATATGGACAGTATAGTTCTGAAACTATTCTACTTCCTTAGTATGCAGCTGAAGGGAATGTTATTTGTGGCTTGATCCACATATGGCTGCATTGGCTGACGGGGCAGCAAACAAGGCGTTGAAGGTAGGCAAGACGTGACTAGAGTTAAGAATACATTGCTGTATTGTGAGGTTAACTGGGAAAGACTATATAGAAATTCGAGATCATTTAGGATGTAGGTTGGCAGAAATTTTCTGTGAAGAATCAACAGTTTTTAGATAGATAAAATAAAATATATATATAATAGCTACAAAAAACAACTCACAATTCCCCAACTGAAAATGCAATTACGAAAATTCCATATGGAACAGATAAGCTTGCTTCAAACACATGTAGCAAAACTTGTGATTTAATAATATATTATTATGTCATATTATATGAATTATTAGAGAATTATTCATTTATTTCAATTAGTATGATAAATATTCACATATATATATATATATATATATGTGTGTATATATATATATATATATATAAGCTTATATCTTGTATGTATCTATGTACAGATTTGATTATTACTCATTAAAGATTTATTTTCTATAATTAATGTCATGATAACTAAATATAAATTTAATAATATATATTAATATAGCGTGGAGAATGTAATAAATTTTTAATTATTTAAATTTAACGACTTGTGATTTATTAGATAACATTAATTTAAAACTTATCCATTTATTTGTCTATCCATTAAGTAAAGGATGGCGTAGTTAAACGACTGTTTACCTTAAATATTTTAAAAGTAATTTATAAAATTGTTTATTCGTATATTTCTTTAGTTAAACACGAAGATCTTTTAATGTTTATATAAAGTATTTTACGAGTTTTTACTCGATTAAAGATCTGAAAGAATAAAGTTACGTAAATGGTTTACAAGTTCTGTCTATCTAATTTCTTTTCTCTTGAAGGTAAAATGATAATTAATTAATTTATTCGCCTGAAAACATCGAATCCGTGTAATACATTAACTCACTTGACCATATATAAGTTCTCTAGGCATTTACCAACGTTCAACTAGTTGATTAACAACAAACTATAAGAATTACACTATACGCCTTCAGCGTTAAACAATGGTTACAAACTTTCGAAAATATATGACAGAAACTAATCTTTAAAAATTTTATAATTGCAAATTATTAAACAGTTAATTTACATTTTTTCACGTCCTTTCAATGAACAAATTCATTATCATTTAAAGGCTTTTGTTATAATTAAGTTTTCATATAAAAGTGACCGCCTGAACCAACGATTTTTTAAGATATATTTTTTTTAACGTGGAAAGATAAATTTAGCGAGATATTTATGTAATAAAAATTTTTTTCTAACGTTTCTTGCATGCTTTAACAAATAAATTACCTATTATAGACATCATCTAATTAAGATAAAGCTTATAAAAATTTTCTAACATTATATAAGCTGTTGGTGTGGGTTTAGAGAAAACACATTGAAAATTTCTGATAACTTTCCATACAATCGTGTATAGAATTTTCATTTTAACTTATCGAACTTTCAACGTTGACATTGTCGACATTGAAATGCAATGTGGATTCTTAGAATCCAGGTTGAAGAAATGTCTTTATTTAAACTCTTCCACGTTCAGGGATTTATAAATAAGAAGAACGAGTTTGTAGTGTAATCGTAAGAAAAGCAAATATAAAGTTATTTATACAAATAAATTGAGATATAAATTTTAAATTTTATTTAAAAAAAATCGTCTATAACCTTATATAACCGTATTAGAATCATCGCCATTAAAATTTATTATATATAAAATAATAATAGTAATACGAAGCGATGAAATATAAATTTTATCGTTTAATAATATTATTAAAAATTGAAAAATATATATGCTTTAAAAGTTATATATTTATTAATTCAATAAAAAGTTAATTTATAAAAGTCAAATGGTTCTGTCTCAATTCCGACTAAATGATTTAAGTTATTTATAAAGCTAACATAAAGTTAATTATGTAATATTTGGTGTTATCAAGTAATATAATTAAAAAGTAACCAAAAATAAATAATAAATAATAATCTAACTCTTAATATTTTTATTAGAATGGCTGCAGAAAAGAAATAAAATGCGTTTAAGGTAATATAATTTATTTCATACCACGAAGAAGATATATATAAATTTAAAAAAATAATAATAAATTCTTGTATTATTTATTTATAACGTTTTGATAAATTTAATTTAATTAGGATATAAATATTCCATTATTTAATATACATANATTAAAAAAAAGAAAAAAAACAGAGAATAAAATATAATTCTACAATGCTAATTAATTAAATATAAAGAATATATATTTCTATGCTAAATAAATATTTCACTTTTCTATTTGTAGCAATGCTCTTCTTTTACTTTTTTAAAAGAATTTTATAACATAAAAACGAGTCTAGATGAAAATTTAATAAAGAAAAGTTGTATAAAACTTGAATAAAACTATATTTATTACGACTTTTAACTTAACTTATATAAAATTGTAAAAGTTTAATTAATTTTTAAAAAAACAAAAAAAACACGTATAAAACTATAAATATCTTCTGTAGCTTTTTTCTAACTTAACAAAAAACTTTCAAGCATTTATTTACTAGAACATTAAATTTTTGTAGTGTACATACTTTACTTTCTGTAGATAAATAACGTAATAAATTCTAAAACATAATTTTTTTAGAATTAAAAAATATATATATTATTTCCATTATTTACCTTTTTAAAAAATTAAAATGATCAATAATTAATAATAAAGGTTAAAATGTTTATTTATAAAAATGAAAATTTAAGTTTTGGTTTTATTTTTAAAATAAATAATCAATAATATTATTTTTTAAGGTTATATTTTTATTATAGAAGTTTATTTAATTAATTTTTTGGGCTACAATTTAAAAAAAAAATTGCAGATCTATAAATTCCAGCTATCTGTCTGTCTTTCCTTAATCTCGAGAACGGTGTTAGATAGATGAAAGTCGAGAAAACTTAGAGGCATGAGGACCTAATTAACTATATACGAACTTTCGGTTTAGACCGGGTTACGTGGTTTCAATTTAAAAACTATAATCTGCATACGGTACCATAAACATAATATTTAAGATATAATGAGGAAAGTAACACACAGATTACAAGGCTTTTATATTTTTAACATCTTTTAATACTTATTTTTGCAATTCCAAATTTATCCGATTCTACAGTTAAAAAAACTTTTGAGGTACTTTGAATTCAATAGCGTAACTAGAACCGATACCAAGAGAGGACCAAAATTAAAACGTGCAAACATGCATTCACCCCTGTACCACTGGGGATGTAGCCATTACCGCTGTGGATGAAGAATACACGTGTGTTTGTCACATTCAAATCTTTTTGGGCTGCAATTTAAAAAAATTGTAGACCTATGAATTCTCGCTGTCGTCTGTTTGTTTGTCTGTCTGTCCTTCCTTAATCTCGAGAACGGTGTTAGCTAGATGAAAGTCGAGAAAGAGTATGAAGCCCTGATTAACTGTATATAGTTAATCAGGGCCTCATACTCTTTCTGGACTTCCGTTCTAGACCGAAAGTCACGTGAATTCAATTCAAAACGTTTCACCCCGAATGGAGTTACATATATGACCGGCATAACTCCGTTGCTATCAGGAAAAGTATGACGTACAGGGGCAAGACACTAGTAATTTGAGATGGAGAACATGTTTTAAATTACATAAATTAAGAATATAATTAAAAATTACAGCTGGCGTTGTGATGATGTCACAATAATATTTGCTTGTTCAGATTGTAATACAGTACTTAATATCAAATAAATATATTTTATATAATATTTTAATTAATTAATTTAAGAAATAAAGCTTATTAACTGTAACATCTATTTAAAAATTTCTCTGGAGATCGCTCAATGAAATAAAATAAAATACAAATAAATTAATAAATATGTTTTATACTTAAAATAATTATACTTTTATATATTTTTACTTAGAATATTTAATCACCTTTCAAATTTCTAACGTAAAATGTTCTTGTAATTTAAGTCGTTAGAGTAGATGTATAACTTATTATAATGGCTAGAAATGGTAGTTGTATATCGCACACAATTGCTATTTTCTTGTACTAAAATCTCATAAGGTAATAATCATTATAGCTCTTAACAAATTGGAAAGGATGACTGGTTCCCTGCCAACTTTCCATTGTTTATATTTGTCTTCTAATTTTCCGACTGTCATAACTAATAAATGATAATACAGGCGAAAGAATTCTTCTATCCTTTAAATATCTAAAGAATCTTCTTATTGATAGCAACAACAAAACTAACCTCTCGTACACTGTTAAAGAAAGGTATATAACTTATGCAAATGTATTAAAATAACCAAAAAATATATGCAACCATTAGCATTTTACTAACAACAAAAATGTCAATATATATTAGCGAGATAAGTAAATTGTTAAAACGTATAAAATTTAAATTATATTTAACGGCTAACAGGGAAAAAAATTAAGAAAAAAAAGAAGAAGAAGAACTATTAAATTGCGTGGAAAATAAAACGTTCCTATTAAAACTACTATCATTTTTTAAGCTTTAATTAATATGTAGATGCAATTTAATTCCAAGTTAGATTTTCCTATCCCCCCATTTCCTTTCCTCTTTTCGTCAAGGAAAATCTACGAATAAACACGTCTGAAGCTTTGAATGAAGCCTAGAAGGATAGATAGAAGAGATAATCGAAAAAGGAAATGGAAGAGGCAATGAGAAAGAATGCACAATGAATAAAACAGAATGTATAAAAATAATTGCAAATTCTTATATATTTATTTATTTATTTTTCTTATTTATAATTTTTCAATAATGATAAATTGCTTTTAAAAATAGAAAACAGATAACAAATTACTGTTTATAAAAATTTCAACATTTCTTCAATGAATAAATTTTTAAATATATATAAATTTACATGCAACATCCGACAAAGAGATGAGGATAATGATAATCATTGTTACTTCAGATAAATAGGAATAAATATTAAACTTTTATTAAATATAAACAAATATATAATAGAAAAATTATATTAAAAATAATATAATTATAGTTTTTAATTTTGTTTATAAATAAAAATTTGATTATTTCTTAACGAAACCAATTCTAATGTATCCCTGATCATTTTCTCAACGATAAAATTCGAAAAAAAAATTTATTTAAGTAAAAAAAAATATATTCTTCTGAATTATCCGTAATTTCATACTCAGATAAATTTGATATCTTTAAACTGATTTTTCTATTATAATTTTTTTTTAATAATCTCTTAGAGAAAAATTTTCTATAGAATTATTAGTGAGAAATACGATTCAAGAATTAAATACGAAGTTTTGAAATGTTTAACTTTAATTAAATATTCAATTATCCTTTAAGTATTTATCCAGATCGTGTAGAAATTCAATTTTAATCATCGTCAATTTTGAATTAAAAAAAATTAAATAAATAAATAATAATAATTATGATTAAAGTTTAAAAAATTTATATATTAAATTAATTAATGTTTAACGATAAAAGAAAATTGAAAGAAAATAATAATTAAAAAAAATTCAATATTTATAACTTGTAAATCAATTATTGTCATCAGGAGATAAAGAAGATTGGTATTAGAATGATGGGGATGAAATCAAGATTAAAGTGTTTTTTCCTTTAGTTTTGTTGCTATCTTCTTTATTGATTTTGTTCTGGTTTAGTTACACTCATTTTAGCATATCCTACCTCATTGATTTGCAATTGTTATAGCTTTTTATGGTCAATATCATGATATAAATCTCTAAATTTTTAAATAAATCGAAGTTAAAAAAATTTTATCATGTGAAAAAAAACATCAAAAAGATCAATTATGTACGATAATAAATGATAAAATTAATTAAATGTTTCCTTTTAAATATCGAATAATTTGTCATAAGAAAAAAATTAAGGCTTGTAATTGTTCATTTTTATGAGACAAACAGAAGTAGATGACCTAAAAATAGTTTTATCTACTAACACAGTATCATTTTTTAAAAGTCACAAGTGCAATAAATCCCAATGCTACCATATTGGTGTAGAAGGAAGATATCGAACTTGAGAATACGAAAATACATTTACTCTTATCATCTTAATATAAAATTTATTGAATTATTTTCTGAATATTATGAAACTATAATATGTTTTATATAATCTTTTATATAATAATGTAAAAATATTTACTAATTATTATTACATCTTCCA
>NW_019384294.1:299530-304397 GCF_000671375.1 Centruroides sculpturatus | reverse complement strand
ATATATTTATATATATATATATAAATATTTCCAAGAAATTTTGAAATAGAAATATTTTGAGTTCTTGGAATAAAATTTCACTCAAAATTGAATCACGAAATGGAATTTTAACAATATTTTCAGGCTGATTTCAATGGTAGATCTTATAAAAAAAAGCAGTATACATAGAATTTAACTTGAAAATTATTTAGTATTTTTAGATTTTATATATATCTGCAACAGTTTTTAATATTTATAATAAAATAATATTAAGTTAAATTTATTTTTAAGTCTATTTTTAATAGGAATTAATTCTAAATTATAGAATATTATTAATAGTTTCGTACTCATTGCACTGACATAAAAATTGAAGTATATAAATAGTAACATTATAATAAATTGGCTTTTAATGTAGATAAAATAAGAAGTTAACTTAAGTAAAAAAATTATATTTTTTTATAAAATAATTTTATATAAATTTAATTTTAAAATGTATTATTTGATTATATTTGATGAATGATGATGGTTGTGTTATCTTACACATTGCAATTACATTCGAAAGTTTATCTTCTCTGATAATGATAATGTAAAATATTAAAACGTTAAATATTTTTAAAAATAAAATTTATTATTTAACGTAAATTTAACGATATAATGAGTAAACACTGTAATATTTAAATTTGTTTTAAAAATCACATCGAAACTCTAGACACATTTACGCTACTTGCTAGGCGATTTATTCGTATATAATATTCTATTATTTATTTATTATTATATATTTTTTACATTTTATATTATATATTTCACGAATTTTTATCTAGAAACTGTTCAGATGAGTTAAATATTATAAAAATAAGCATTTAAATAGCACTTGTTACTAACATAAATATCTGTTACGTTTCATTTAAAGCATTAAAAAGCGTACTTAAAATTAAGAAAAAAAATTTTAATACTTATTTTATAAAGGAAATTTTATTAAAATTTAATTTTAAATTTTACAATAAATTTGCCTTAAAAGAAATAAACTGAAATTATATAATAAACAATAGAAAATCTATTATTAAACATAATTATTCAATAACTTAACGATAAGATTATAAATTTATATATTATCAGATTTGCATATTAAATTCAGTGATATAGGATAAGTATTTGTTGAAATTAACGATGGAAAATTAAACATTGAGAGCTAAATTATAAACAAGAAGGTTAATCTGAAACAAATTTAATTCGCTTAATATTTTGAAAACATAAAATCTTTACAGTATTATCTCCGACTTTCGTGTATTAATTTCGATTCGAGTATATTTAGTTTAAAGATAGTCTAAGAGACGTAATTTGGGGTCAAAATTACCTATACTGCGGATTAATGAGATGTTACTAAATATTTACTTTACTTAGAAGGAGAATTATGTGGATTTAGAGAACACACGAAAGATTACTGTTCATTAAGTATCTAAGAATGTTTAGAATTAATATAGCAATAAATTATATATAATGGGGTGTTTATAATAAAGTATGCAGAAGTGTTCGCGTTATATTAAAATTTTTACACTAAAAATTTTCTTGCGAGATTATTAAAAGTGTCTGACACGAGAAGAATTTATTGAACGAATCCCCTTCTAGATCTCTGGAAAAATGCTCATTAAATATGATTAAATTGAATATAGAATTAAGATTTTTGAAGGATGTTATTCTATCTTTCGTAATTTGAAGATAGAAAAAGAAGAATCAGCATCAGACCGATTTATATCTGTTTTATGCGCCGCACTTCATCACATACTCTATCTGTAATAGTATAACATCTGGATTTGGCATTGTAGTTCACAAAACTTCATTGCTAACCATGTAGAAAACAAGACTGGAAACCATTATTTTCTACAAAAAGGGGGATAAGAGAATATAAAAGTATTTCTTTATATATTATATATATTTTTTTCTTTTATATAGAATGAGATTTTTTTATTATTATTTCTTGAAATGGCATGCTGATTTAGTGTCATGTTTTTCTTTAGCTTATTTTTTTCCTTGTTATATGATGTGTGTCGAATTCAGAGAAGAATGATATATTGGTTGTAGACAGTCAAATGACGTAATGGGGAGTTGAAGGGACGTAATGGTGAATGTTATACATATCATCGACCATGTTTCGTTTTAGGGAGAAAACTGCAAAACCATATGGCAAAGACAGATTTAATAAACGATTTTACACTATCCTATCTATACCGAAACTCGAAAAGTTTTAAAAACTAAATTTTTATTCGATAAAACAATATTAATTTTCGATTAAAACTTTTACGAAAGATTTAAATAGACGAAATTTAAATGTAAATCGAATTAAAATTAACATAGGTAAACTTTATCTAAATCAAAATTTCCTTTACTTTATATTAGCATTTTCGATTGTTTTATTTTGTAATTTATAAATTTATTATCAGTATAGTTCTATATAAACGATAACAAAACTGTACGATACAATTTACAAATAAAGACCTGTAAACGATCTAAGTTTATGTGAATGAGGAGTGAATAGACTTATTAAATGAAGTTTTACCTTTACAAATTTTACTCGATTTACATCATCGAATTGTCATTGTTCACACGACAATATATAAACCCGAAATTAAACATTCAAAAACGTAAATGAAACCGTTCTAATTGTCTAGAAAGTAAACATTCATTTCATTGAATCTCACTTTGACTATTACTAATAGAGAACCGGTGGAAATTCTAAGTTAATTATCACAAAATAGAAGCATTTAAATTCTAAGTATCTCATTAATTTGCATACATGCTAGATAATTGTGCCTAGTCTTGCTAAATACCTCTCGAATGTTTTAAAACTCGCAGAGAAAATGAGACAACTCTTCTAATCCGGGATCATCGAATCAAGTAGGCAAAGAGAAAACAAAAATCTTTTTAAAACTTCTAATAAAAGAATGTTGTTATTAAAATTATGTCAAAATTTGAATCTCTTTTTCCTTCTTCCCATTCTTCTATTTTACTTTTGNTTAAATTAATTAATGTTTAACGATAAAAGAAAATTGAAAGAAAATAATAATTAAAAAAAATTCAATATTTATAACTTGTAAATCAATTATTGTCATCAGGAGATAAAGAAGATTGGTATTAGAATGATGGGGATGAAATCAAGATTAAAGTGTTTTTTCCTTTAGTTTTGTTGCTATCTTCTTTATTGATTTTGTTCTGGTTTAGTTACACTCATTTTAGCATATCCTACCTCATTGATTTGCAATTGTTATAGCTTTTTATGGTCAATATCATGATATAAATCTCTAAATTTTTAAATAAATCGAAGTTAAAAAAATTTTATCATGTGAAAAAAAACATCAAAAAGATCAATTATGTACGATAATAAATGATAAAATTAATTAAATGTTTCCTTTTAAATATCGAATAATTTGTCATAAGAAAAAAATTAAGGCTTGTAATTGTTCATTTTTATGAGACAAACAGAAGTAGATGACCTAAAAATAGTTTTATCTACTAACACAGTATCATTTTTTAAAAGTCACAAGTGCAATAAATCCCAATGCTACCATATTGGTGTAGAAGGAAGATATCGAACTTGAGAATACGAAAATACATTTACTCTTATCATCTTAATATAAAATTTATTGAATTATTTTCTGAATATTATGAAACTATAATATGTTTTATATAATCTTTTATATAATAATGTAAAAATATTTACTAATTATTATTAAAATTAATTTAATTTTTTAATGTTACACCAAGATGTAATTTGTGTTTAAGATATTGCTAAATTACAATACGACGATATATTTGTAAATAATACGAGTATTAGAGTAACTAGCGAGTCTCCAGTGAGTCCGATTCTTTCTTATTTTTGTAAATAAATAAATTAAGAAAAAAATAAAATACAGGGACAAGCAAGTATTTATGTGACATCGTCACAATAAATAATTGCTCGTCCCTGTATTTTATTTTGTCTCTGTATTTTATAATTGTTCGTCTCAAGCTGCAATTTTTAATAATATTCTTAATTTATTTAATTTAAAACATATATTCTCGATCGCAAATTAGTAGTGTCTTGCCCCTGTACATCATACTTTTCCTGATAACAACGGAGTTATGCTGGTCATCTATGTAACTCCATTCGGGGGAAACGTTTTGAATTGAATTCACGTGACTTTCGATCTAGAACGGAAGTTCGTATATAGTTAATCAGGGCCTCATACTCTTTCTCGACTTTCATCTAGCTAACACCGTTCTCGAGATTAAGGAAGGACAGTCAGACAAACAAACAGACGACAGCGAGAATTCATAGGTCTACAATTTTTTCAAATTGCAGCCCAAAAAGATTTGAATGTGACAAACATACGTGTATCTAAGAGTTTATTCTTCATCCACAGAGGTAGTGGCTACATCAACATTGGTACAGGGGTGAATGCATGTTTGCACGTTTTAATTTTGGTCCTCTCTTGGTATCGGTTCTAGTTACGCTATTGAATTCAAAGTACCTCAAAAGTTTTTTAACTGTAAAATCGAATAAATTTGGAATTGAAAAAATTAAGTGTTAAAAGATGTTAAAAATATAAAAGCCTTGTAATTTGTGGGTTACTTTCCTCATTATATCTTAAATGTTATGTTTATTATACCGTATGTAGATTACAGTTTAAAAAAACACTTACTAAGAAGGCCTTTTATCCATTCCCAGCAGGAATTTAGCCAGGCCCACAATGGTGACTTACTGAACCAGATGTGTGTGATTGAACAGAACAATCTCACTCTTAACAGTTTTTTAAGATTGAATAAGATAGCGATTTAGTCTTTGCAACGGTTAACTGACTTTTTGGCTGACATGCATTTTGAAAAAAAAAGTTATAATATATATATATATATA
>NW_019384294.1:288010-291749 GCF_000671375.1 Centruroides sculpturatus | reverse complement strand
TTTTTTTTTACTTTTATATATTCTCTTCTCTAACTCTTGACTAATCTACTGTTTCCTCTATCTCTCGATTGGTCCTAAGTTTTATTTATTTATTGTACGTGACCGTTAGAATTAGAGAAACGTGTTTGCTAGTTTATCGAATTTGCAGAGAAGTCACGACTGTCCGATCTTTAAGGTAGTGTTCTGCATTTATCGTCAAAGAAAAAAAAAATACAGGAAAAAAAATAAGAGTTTGATATTTATCTGCGTCTTTTTAGCAATTGGTTGTATTTTCTATTGGCAAGTTCACAACAAAAATCCCAAGAGTTTAAAATAAACAAGTACCACGAAGCACAGCTTTGAATAAATCACAGGAAAAAACAGATGCAAAAGGTTGGTGTGTATTCTCCAGATGATCAAGCTGGTCTATGTTTGTATGTTTTGCACTTGTATTTCACTGTAGAAAATGTTACTATTTTTATTTATTTATTTATTTTATTTTTTTAACTTCGCACACATTCTATTTTACTTGTCGGAAATTGAAGGTGAATTTTCTAAAACTTTCATTTGTACAGGGAGGGGGGAACACGAAAAATTTACTCTAGTTTTGTTTTAGAGTAGAAAAATGTCTAACTCTTTAAAGTACTTTATTAAGAATTGATTTAAATTTATCACGTGTGCATTTTTATAAATACGATTTGAGAAAATAAAAACATTGTATGCAATAAATTTTTAGTTTAAAAGAAATTAGTTCCCTGCATTTTTTCTATAAATATATATATATATTAAAAAGTTATATTAATAAAAATTAATTTTGTGGTAGACTGAAAATTATCTTTTGCTAATCTCATTTCTCATTTAATAAAATATAGAAATAATAATTTAATTTTTCTTTTCGTAAAAATTAGATTTGAAATGTATCCTTATATAACTTTATTAATTTACATTATTCATTTTCTGTACTTAAATAATACAGTAAGATTGACCCACAACAAAGTCATAAAATTTATTTGAATTACTTTGCTAAATGGATCCTGCATTAGGTAACACACTCCTTGTTGCTGCTAATGAGTACTTTGGGAGAAAGGAGTGTTAAATACTCTCAGGAATATTTTCTCATTGTAGCAAATTATAATTTCGTCTGCCAGTTAAATATCGAAGTCACTTCTTAAGAGAAGGACGGGGGGTAGGAAAAAAGAAGAAGAAGAGAGTAAAAAAATTTGCTAGTGCCATAAATTTTTATTTTTACGAGACAGACACCGATTAAGGACTTTTTTTAGATTTATATACATCTTTCTTTTATTTGAATAAACAGTAAATCACGATAATATTAGCATGACTTTAATATACCGCAATGGGAAGAAATCATAAATTTTAACTTTTGTTCCTGTTTTTATAACTAAATTTTACATTTTTAGATTACCGTAAATTGTAAAACTGTACTCTTTANTTTACTCTAGTTTTGTTTTAGAGTAGAAAAATGTCTAACTCTTTAAAGTACTTTATTAAGAATTGATTTAAATTTATCACGTGTGCATTTTTATAAATACGATTTGAGAAAATAAAAACATTGTATGCAATAAATTTTTAGTTTAAAAGAAATTAGTTCCCTGCATTTTTTCTATAAATATATATATATTAAAAAGTTATATTAATAAAAATTAATTTTGTGGTAGACTGAAAATTATCTTTTGCTAATCTCATTTCTCATTTAATAAAATATAGAAATAATAATTTAATTTTTCTTTTCGTAAAAATTAGATTTGAAATGTATCCTTATATAATTTTATTAATTTACATTATTCATTTTCTGTACTTAAATAATACAGTAAGATTTAATCGCAAACTTAATGAAATTAATGTAAAAGAAACTGAATTATTTTCTTTAAAAAATTAAGTTAATTTGAACAAAACTTTTAATAAATAAATAAATATTTTTAATATAAATTTTATAATCAATTTAAATTTAGTTTTTAAGACTTTTTCCCCCTTTTAAAAGTTTTTATTGGCTTCTAAAACATCCTACTTGTTTAGGTACTATATTAAGACATTGATTGAAGAGTGAAGCACGTATCAATTTATTTCCAAACTTTTCTTGCTTCCATTCAAGTTGACAATCGTCGAAGATGATCGATGCCTTTCCTAGCTCTAACTATAAGTAGATGTTGACTTGGGATTAATTCCAGAATTGCAACATTGCGTCTTTCTTACTAGTATTAAACTCATAAAATAATTCAAATCCCTATTAAAATTATTCTAAACTCACGATGCCATATGATCCTTTAATCACATTTTACAGCTTGGTGTGTACATGCTACAAATTCCATCATTCGTGAAATTTTGAAAGGCTCTAAAACCTTTCAAAATTTCAGCTGTTTGGAATAACTTTTGACAATACGTATAAAATACAAAATCTTGTATATAACATAGAAAATAAAGATTTTTTCCGTCTTCTTCTTCTTCTTCAATGCCTATTTTTCTGTACAATTCAATATTGAAAATGTAGTTTACTCATATGATGTCTTTCAATCAACTATGACTTGCCATCTGTCACTATAGTTATACTAGACTTTACTGCCAAACTGAATTCAAGGAAATAATTCTCCTTACAGATTTGGATCTGTAAGTGTTAGATAAACATCAAACTTACCGAATCACGTTTATATTCAATATGCACGTAATATGTTTGGGGTATCTTCGGGCAATGATTACAGATTTATGGTTTTCAGAAACAAACTACATTCCAACTTCTAAGGACGGGGGGGGTAGGAAAAAAGAAGAAGAAGGGAGAAAAAAAAATTTGCTAGTGCCATAAATTTTTATTTTTACGAGACAGACACCGATTAAGGACTTTTTTTAGATTTATATACATCTTTCTTTTATTTGAATAAACAGTAAATCACGATAATATTAGCATGACTTTAATATACCGCAATGGGAAGAAATCATAAATTTTAACTTTTGTTCCTGTTTTTATAACTAAATTTTACATTTTTAGATTACCGTAAATTGTAAAACTGTACTCTTTAAAGTATTTATCATGCTATAAATTTCCAATTTAAAGGTACACGGAGGTATATTTATACTATTTGCATTTATTTTAGACCTATTTATGTACGTAAATATATGCTGTATATTGTTAAAATATAAGTATTGTTAGGTAAAACGATTATTATTATACTTTAAAAATTTTTAATAATAAATTTAATAAATATACATTTTCTAGAATATTAAATTATTTTATTAATATTGAATAAAATTTTGTAAATTTATTTATATATAGCCTATACATATATTTTAATTTTAAGTAAATTGTTCAATTTAATTATAAATCTTTAATATAACTTTTATGTATTTAAGTACATAAAATTTGTGAATGCAGCCGTATATAAAATTAATTAAAGTTTAATATAATATAATATAGGATTAAGATATTAAGTGTAATCGTATATAAGTTATTTCTATGTAGGATTACACATAAAAAAACCTTATGTATACATAAACATTTTTAATATAAATTTACAATTAAAATTTGTTTACAAATTCCTTTAATTAGAACAAAAATAGACTATAGAATTCGAGCTATAATTTAAAAATAAATATATTATATAGGAAATAAATAGTGATCATCAATAATTAATACTTTAATTTCTTAAATAACTTAGTTAATTTAGGAAATTCTGAAAGATCCACCTGGAATGGGATTCAAATTACTGCTCCAGATTAATAATCTGGACAGTATAACTCAGAAAATAATCAG
>NW_019384294.1:284743-286904 GCF_000671375.1 Centruroides sculpturatus | reverse complement strand
ATATTTATAAGAGGAATTTTAAATTCATACGAAAAAGTAATAATAATAAATAAAATTTTCTTAAGGCAAGAAACAAAAGAAAACCATTTTTAAATATTATTTATATAAATTGAATATTGAACTAAATTAAATTTTATAAATATTCTGCATTCTTATAATAAAATATTAAGATTTTATATTTATTATTTAATTTGTATTCTTTTATAGTTAAATTAAATTTAAGGGAAAAAAATTATCTTTAAAAAAGAAAAAAAGAGGAATAATTATATAAAGTCTAGAATTTTTTTTTAAAAATTAATTATTCAATTAAGGATAAAGAAACTAAACGACATGCATAATTAAATTCATAAATAATTCCTTAATTGGCTATTCATTTATTAATATTAAGCTCAACATTAAAACAGTTAATAAAAATCTAGCATAAAGATTATTTAATCATTAAAAGAACTGTATCAAAATATAGATTTTTTTAACGTTTTAATTGTATTTAACTTCGTTTTATTATTGGCAATAACTTTCATTCTAGTTATAAATTATGTATGCATAGCTAAATCTTTATTAATAGATGAAGATATTTTACTAAAAACTTCTTTAATAGACGAGTTATTAAAAAAAAAAGAAATACATAATTTCAACCCTCCCCCCAGTTCTTCTTCTTCTTTCAAACAACTAAGTAGAGGTAAAGGTTTTTAACTAAACAGCAAAAGATAATCTTCAGCAACTAGCCTTAAATTAAGTGCACCCTTATAGAAAATAACTTTTCAACAAACGTCAGCCATTTTAAGAGTTAAAATGATTTACGATTTTTACTCGTTCGTTCATGCATTATATGCTAATAGAATAAATGCGCTTAGTCAAGAAAAATACTGTTCATTTTCGTATTACTGTCTTCGTCTATACCTTTAAGGCATAAACTATATTTGCACAACGTTATTGAAAGGGCTATCTAATTTCGTTCGAGGTGACCCACAACAAAGTCATAAAATTTATTTGAATTACTTTGCTAAATGGATCCTGCATTAGGTAACACACTCCTTGTTGCTGCTAATGAGTACTTTGGGAGAAAGGAGTGTTAAATACTCTCAGGAATATTTTCTCATTGTAGCAAATTATAATTTCGTCTGCCAGTTAAATATCGAAGTCACTTCTTAAGAGAAGGACGGGGGGGTAGGAAAAAAGAAGAAGAAGAGAGTAAAAAAATTTGCTAGTGCCATAAATTTTTATTTTTACGAGACAGACACCGATTAAGGACTTTTTTTAGATTTATATACATCTTTCTTTTATTTGAATAAACAGTAAATCACGATAATATTAGCATGACTTTAATATACCGCAATGGGAAGAAATCATAAATTTTAACTTTTGTTCCTGTTTTTATAACTAAATTTTACATTTTTAGATTACCGTAAATTGTAAAACTGTACTCTTTAAAGTATTTATCATGCTATAAATTTCCAATTTAAAGGTACACGGAGGTATATTTATACTATTTGCATTTATTTTAGACCTATTTATGTACGTAAATATATGCTGTATATTGTTAAAATATAAGTATTGTTAGGTAAAACGATTATTATTATACTTTAAAAATTTTTAATAATAAATTTAATAAATATACATTTTCTAGAATATTAAATTATTTTATTAATATTGAATAAAATTTTGTAAATTTATTTATATATAGCCTATACATATATTTTAATTTTAAGTAAATTGTTCAATTTAATTATAAATCTTTAATATAACTTTTATGTATTTAAGTACATAAAATTTGTGAATGCAGCCGTATATAAAATTAATTAAAGTTTAATATAATATAATATAGGATTAAGATATTAAGTGTAATCGTATATAAGTTATTTCTATGTAGGATTACACATAAAAAAACCTTATGTATACATAAACATTTTTAATATAAATTTACAATTAAAATTTGTTTACAAATTCCTTTAATTAGAACAAAAATAGACTATAGAATTCGAGCTATAATTTAAAAATAAATATATTATATAGGAAATAAATAGTGATCATCAATAATTAATACTTTAATTTCTTAAATAACTTAGTTAATTTAGGAAATTCTGAAAGATCCACCTGGAATGGGATTCAAATTACTGCTCCAGATTAATAATCTGGACAGTATAACTCAGAAAATAATCAG
>NW_019384294.1:257453-281073 GCF_000671375.1 Centruroides sculpturatus | reverse complement strand
GAACACGAAAAATTTACTCTAGTTTTGTTTTAGAGTAGAAAAATGTCTAACTCTTTAAAGTACTTTATTAAGAATTGATTTAAATTTATCACGTGTGCATTTTTATAAATACGATTTGAGAAAATAAAAACATTGTATGCAATAAATTTTTAGTTTAAAAGAAATTAGTTCCCTGCATTTTTTCTATAAATATATATATATTAAAAAGTTATATTAATAAAAATTAATTTTGTGGTAGACTGAAAATTATCTTTTGCTAATCTCATTTCTCATTTAATAAAATATAGAAATAATAATTTAATTTTTCTTTTCGTAAAAATTAGATTTGAAATGTATCCTTATATAATTTTATTAATTTACATTATTCATTTTCTGTACTTAAATAATACAGTAAGATTTAATCGCAAACTTAATGAAATTAATGTAAAAGAAACTGAATTATTTTCTTTAAAAAATTAAGTTAATTTGAACAAAACTTTTAATAAATAAATAAATATTTTTAATATAAATTTTATAATCAATTTAAATTTAGTTTTTAAGACTTTTTTCCCCCCTTTTAAAAGTTTTTATTGGCTTCTAAAACATCCTACTTGTTTAGGTACTATATTAAGACATTGATTGAAGAGTGAAGCACGTATCAATTTATTTCCAAACTTTTCTTGCTTCCATTCAAGTTGACAATCGTCGAAGATGATCGATGCCTTTCCTAGCTCTAACTATAAGTAGATGTTGACTTGGGATTAATTCCAGAATTGCAACATTGCGTCTTTCTTACTAGTATTAAACTCATAAAATAATTCAAATCCCTATTAAAATTATTCTAAACTCACGATGCCATATGATCCTTTAATCACATTTTACAGCTTGGTGTGTACATGCTACAAATTCCATCATTCGTGAAATTTTGAAAGGCTCTAAAACCTTTCAAAATTTCAGCTGTTTGGAATAACTTTTGACAATACGTATAAAATACAAAATCTTGTATATAACATAGAAAATAAAGATTTTTTCCGTCTTCTTCTTCTTCTTCAATGCCTATTTTTCTGTACAATTCAATATTGAAAATGTAGTTTACTCATATGATGTCTTTCAATCAACTATGACTTGCCATCTGTCACTATAGTTATACTAGACTTTACTGCCAAACTGAATTCAAGGAAATAATTCTCCTTACAGATTTGGATCTGTAAGTGTTAGATAAACATCAAACTTACCGAATCACGTTTATATTCAATATGCACGTAATATGTTTGGGGTATCTTCGGGCAATGATTACAGATTTATGGTTTTCAGAAACAAACTACATTCCAACTTCTCTCTTATTACGTTCTATAACTTTTCTATTGTGGTAAACTTTAAATTATATTAAAAAATAATGAAAGATTATTCCAAGAAAGTTGAATTTATTTTATTTATTTTTATCAGAATTTTTTATCATTTAAAAATGCTAAAATTCAGAAAAAAATTAATATGTAACTTATGTATATTCTTATATCATATTTATCAATATTTAATGAAATTTTATTAAGCATTTTTAATTATTGATTGTAATTACAATTAAAATCTATTTATTGTTAATTGTAATTAACAATTTTATGTGTTTAACTCGTAAAAAAATTATACGAAAATTAATGAATAATTATTGCTAAACAACTTTGGATTCACTTATTTTATTTTTTCATTAATTAAAATGCAAAACTTCTCAAAAAATTTTTTGCATTCTCACAGGAAATATTTTTCAATGTTAATAAAATTTTATTAAAAATTTTCTGATTATTAATTGTAATTATAATTAATGTCACTTAAATTCATTTATTACTAATTGTAATTAGCAACTATAAATTTAGTTATTGATTGTGATCGTTTAACCTTTGATTAAAATTAATTTTTATTATTGATTGTAATCAACAGTTGTAAATGATATAATTGACATATTTATAATAATCATTTTAATATCATCGATTTCAGATGAGAAAAGGAAAATAAAAATCCTTAAATATAATTAATATAATATTAATAAAAGTAAAGTTTTAAAAAAAAATTTAACAATTTCGCTTATAATTATATTTAAATCTTAATTAATTATTTAGAGTCTTAAGTACAGATAAAATGCTAAACACGCCATTTTCCAAAGTTAAATTTTATATTCCAATCTTTTTATGATTTTCTTAAAAGAACATAATTGTAATTGGTTCAATTTGAATAATACTTTATCCCCACAGAAAATTTATGCAAATCTTCTTTACCATAATTAATTCCATAGTTAACGAAGATTATTTTCCAAGATTGATTACTTTGAAAATGTCAAGAAAGAATAGTTCAATCTTCTTTTCTCTTAAATAAAATTTAACTAAAATAAATCCAAAAAGTACATAATAAATTTATCATATCTAATATAAAAGTCATTATATTTTACTTCCTATCGATACATTAAAAAAATTTTTATAAAGTCTTTACAAGAAAAAGAAGAAAATGATGACGAAGAAAAAATTTCAATAATCTCTTCTTATAACTTAAATATTTATTTAATTATAATTTGTATATAAGGTGAACCATTTAATTCATTAATATCAAGAAATTTATAGAGTGAACTTCCAGACTAATTGAATATTTGCAGATTAGTTAAGTGTTTGTAGTTAATATCTGGAAATTGTGTAGGTCATCTGTACATTTGTGTTATGTGCCCGTTAACCCTTCTGTAGATTTAATGTTTACACAATAGTTGTATATATTCAACAAATTAAATAACGTGAAGATTAGTTAAGTGCTTCTAACTTAATCAATTGATTAGTTAAGCTATTTACAAATCATATATCTTTTTAACTACATCAAACTTTAAATGTTTATTAATTTAAGTTTAATTTCAATGAGATATATTTTTAATAAATTTATTTGTTTACAATTCTGTAAAAACACGTCTCAAAGTTTTTATTTTTATCTATTGTCTTTTATTGTTAACTTTATTGTCTTTGATATTAGCTTTATTTAAAAAATTAGCTTCTTCTAGATATAAGTCTATTGTATGATAATATCGATCGTTCAGAGAAAAACATGATGTTGTTGATGTTTTTTTTTCTTCCTTTCTTTCTGTTCTGAAAGACGGTTTTGATAACATCTGCTCCTTTAATGACGATACAAAAATATGAAACACGAATAACCAATTTTTAGAATGTTACCCACACGAAATCTAAAAAAAACGAGAAAAAATTATAAACACATCTACAATTTCAACGATTTAAAACATATCATTAAAAGAATATTTTATACGTGATTAATAGATGCAAACAAAAATATAAAACTTTTAAATCTATTTTATTTATTTATTTTTGTATCTATTTATACGTAGTCATCAATTTTTTTTTTATGCTCTTTCCATTTTTATGCAATTGCTTTCTAAAATCAATTNGCTACATTAATAATCTCCACAAATTCTCATAATTCTCTGCTTTTTTCCCTCCTCTCTTCTACTAGTTTAACAATTTTCTACATACGTGTATCTTCATTTATTTTAAGTATTTTCCTTTTGCACGTGTTTCACTTTATAAATTTCTCAATTTCCTAATAAATAATTAATATTTTTTTACTTATTTCTTCATATTTTTGTATTCAATATATTTCTCTGTCTTCATACATCTTTACACTTAAAATTTCTAGTGACTTATAACTACGAATGGACTTTTATACCAAATAAATTGGAATTGGCATCATTAAAATTTGTACACCTTTCTATTCTAACTAAACTCGAATCGAATAAATTTATAGTTTCGGATTTGAAAGATAATTATAAGTAATATATGGTAATGCACGTTCCCAATTAGAACGAACCTCATATATTATAAATCCCTGAAGGATAAATCAATAAGTAATGTTCAAAAGAACGTTATTCCGTGAGAAGACCGAAAATTATGATCGAAAATCGGAAATGTTAAAAGTTCTATTACTACTTAACTTATGATTACATGTAATTTTTATTCGCTCCTTTCATTAAATCTATGTTATTTAACTAACCAAAGACATTAGTGGTGCAAAATCACTTTACCAATAAGATCGAAGAGAAAGGGAGGAGGGGAGAAAAAAATAAAGAGCAAGATAAGAGTTCTTGATCGCAAATTATCAATTTGAAAAACTAAAAAAAAAAATTATAATAAAATTGAATTTATGTCTGAATGATTCTTGAGATTATTCAAGATAAATTCTCTATAAAAAATAATAATAATAAAATAGAGATATAGAAAAAAATATAGAAGGTATGTTACCTATACTATACACGTAACATGTCTCTTAGATAATTCAGACAATAAAACTATACTAAAGTATATGAATTAATTATGAAGACATCAAAGAACTATTTTTCTATCTTCTTAATTTTAAATTTGAAAAAAATTCTGCAACTGTTTCTTTATATATAAAATATTATATTATCCTTAGATGTTAGAGTAATATCTGTCTAATAAAACGAATTGTTTCTGTATCTAAAAGTTCTTTTCTAGAAAGATCTTGAATAATGTTCAATATTTTACGCATTCTTGATTCTTTTACACTTGAAATATTTTTTTTTAAAGTTCGAGTTCTAAATATTTAAAACCATTGCATTATACATTTTTCTATATAAATATATATAATACATATAGGACTACGTATATATTCACAGCTTTAGAAGATTTTGATATAAAATAATATATATATATTTTATATATACTTTGATTTTTTATTATTTTTATTGAACTTTTTTATACCATTAACTTTTTAAAGTTTTTATTCATGTTTTATTCTTTCGCTAATATTCGGGTCAATTTTTTTCCTTGTAATTCCAGAAATTACATTAAAAATTTATGCACAATTTAAGATAAGTTCGTATTTCGTTAATACGGCTTTTTTTTTAAAAAAGTATGAAAAAAGTTTGAATAAAAGATAATTTTATTCAGAAACTTTAATAAAAATCTATCATTAAATTTTATAATTCGCTAAAGTAAATTATCCTTAAGAAAAACGTCAATATAAATATTAGTTACGTTGTAAGTCTCATTTGAGTTTATCTCAAAGAAAATAAATGGCTGTTTTTTAATATTATTTTTCTTATTATTATTGTATAACTAAGGAAGAATGAAACTACATTAATAACCTCCACGCAATTAACACTAATTGATACAGGAAAATTTTTTTTTTCTGTTCTTTTCTTTCATTTTTTGATCAGATAATTTGTTTTTGAGGTCAATTTTAGCAGAAGCAGAAAAATACCATAATGCTAGTATTGGTTGATCAGCTATTTCATCGAATAATAGAGACATGATGAACCTAAGGAGGTCGTTATGTTTGGAAGAGAATTCGATTTGCTTGAGACTTCTAACTTTATCTCATTCCTTTCCTTTCGTTTCTTTTCTTTTCTTATCATTATAGAATTTCTTAAGGGACCTTATAGCAGTCCGTGAAAAATTCAGATAAATAATCAATATTAAATATGCATGTTAGAAAAGGAAAGGGGAGAAGAAGAAAAAGAAAAAAAATTCAAAGTAGAGGTCTGGTGATCTTATTCGACTGGGGAACCACAACAACAAGATTTACCACTATACATGATAAATAAATATTACTCGGATTCAATCTGAACATTATTTTGGGTTAAAGAAATGATTAAAAATAAGATATTGAATTCCTTAAAGGGTGGGAAAAAATACGTACATAAAGCAGAAGAATTGCTCGGTAACGTCTCTAAAATAAATATAATATATGTATTTTAGAAAAAGGAAAAATTTGTACTGAAAAATATCAATAAATATTTTTGAACTGAAATGAAATCTGAGATAATGTGATACTTAAAGTAGTAGTTTAGATATTTAACTTTTTTTTCCTTTATGCTCTCTTACCTCTCTTTCTCTTTGGAGAGTGTCATTATATATTCAGAGTTCGATGCGAATTTAAATGCGTTCACTTTTATGACTTCTACTTTAGTGGAAATGATTACGTGCGTCATCAAACCATTCGCTTGATAATTATAATATAGCAGAATATCTCACCTTATGGTAAATTCCGTTCTGGTTTATGTTGAAAATAATTTAGAAAATTGCATTCTGATTGAGAAAGATCATTATAGAAAACTGCTAATTTTTAATATAAAAAAAAAATAATAATTTTTTTCCGGTTTTCTCTTTCTGGGATAAAATAACAAGGTGAACTGCGAGTTGTACACGAGTTTTGCTTTATTGATGATATCAGCTGAAAAACATTTACTGCTGTTTAGTTTTTTAAATAAATAAACGTAAGTATATTTGCTGTAATATAACTTGATTACGACTCAATGCAAAAAAATGCTAAAATATTACCTTCTAAACTTAATTTCAGTCACGAAAATAAAAACTTAATCTTAAAATCAAAATTAATTAATTTATAAATAAAAATAAAACTAATAAGCTATTTTATCATATCAATTATTATTATATAAATTTCTGTACATAAACTTAGTTTTAGTGAAAATGTAAATATAAACTTATTTATCCTAATACAACTATACAGCTATAAATTTTATGCCAAATACATTCTGGTTTGTATAAAATTAAATAAATAATTTAAAAAATTATATTGTAACGAGAGAGAGAGAGATCATTACAGAAACTGCTGATTTTTAACAAGAAATACTAAAGTAATAATCATTTGTAGGAGTAAAGATCATCCTGGAAAGTTGCGAGTTATATGGGAGTTTTGCTTTATTGATGATACGGCGATTACAAACATGTACAACCATTCACTTCTTTAAATAAATAAACATAAACATATTTAATATAATATAATTTTATACATTATGAAAGATTATAATATCATTTGCTGTAATATATATACAGACCTATATATATATGATTTTGTAGAGGAAATTTTAGAATGTGACTTTCTAAAAATAATCTATAAAGTAGATTTCGATTGTTAAAACAAAATTAAAGCAAGCTTTCAATTATTTGTTTAAATAAGGAAAATAAAAAAATTGAAAACAAGTGCTCATTATACACGAATTCTTAAAAAATTATATCTGGTATTTAAAATGTAAGCTTATTTTTCTTTTACGTAACTTAATTTATAGTTTAAAAATATAAATATAACTGCTCTAATACAAATATATATATATATATATATATATATTTNTGCAAATTGATAAAAAGTGAAAAAATAATTTAGAAAATTGCTTTCTGGAATAAAGATTTAAGTAAAGAAATATTTGCCATTTTAATATGAGATAAAATATTCTTAAAGAAATTTTAAAATATTCCATATTATTTTTTTAACCATTTTTAATATCGAACTATTTAGAATTTCTAATATATTTAAATAAATTAAAGATAAAATTATTTGAATTGTGAATTTTTATTGGTTAAATTATATCTAATTATATTTTGTCCAACTGCATCTTTGTTGACACGTTTATCAACAGCAACTTGAAACCTTGTAAAAGAAATCGTCTACAAAAATCTTTCGCTTCAGTTAACTTCTTCCCTGTTATTGAGATCAAGCGAAATGACTGAACGAATTATCTTCAAATAAAAAATACCAAATCTTGCCCGTCTTTATTGATTTTAAAGTTACAGCTGTCTATCCGATAGAATATAGTCTACTAGATGATTTTTTTCCTTAAACTTTAAAGGATATGATAGAGGGGGAAAAACACAAGTTTTATATTCATCAGAATTACGCTACCTTATGGCAATATCTTTAAATTTATAGACCCATTCGATAGCAGGAGAAATGAGAAAGTTCTAAGGCATATATTTTAGATTTACTATTACTCAACAGTATAATTTTATAACTAAAACTTGCGTGAATTATTATTAAAAGGTCAAAAATTCTAAAATTTAATAAAAATATTTTTTAATTTAATATATTTGGTAAAGGAAAACTTGTATAGAATAAAAATAACCTTACTTAAAAAAATTTATGCTTAATCTTATCAATCGTTTCTACATGAACATCATTCCAGTAGCTTTTTATAATTCAAGTACAATGCCATAAGTAATAAATATGGAGATTTTTCAATATTATATAAAAAAAAATAAGAAAACTAGAATATTTTCCTACATGATGAAACCTATCAATAATAGTCACTGTAAAAGTTTAGAACGAGAAAATTGATAAAATGTGAACTGAATTCCTAAGTTATTTGTTTTCAACGAATGATGCTTAATCTGTACAATCCCTAAGAAAATTGATTTAGTTCTACATGTACTGTACGTGAGATTCATCAAAATTGTATTGAACCTGTCAATACTTTTTTCACAGGGTATAGGAAAATTTTTATGGCTTGTTATCTATTACAATTTTTACCTGTTAAACATGCTTTTTATAGCAGAATAAAAAAGAATAAAAAGGGATCCTTTACTCTTGAATAATTCGTGCATTAAATATTAATTAAATATATAGTTTAAATACATTAATGACAGTATTTTAACTAATATTTTAGTCTATTTTTAATATAGTCTACATATGTAGACTTTCATATAAATTTATAGATGATACTTACCAAAAATAAGCATTATTCTAGTCATAAATTTACAAACGAGTCTCATTTTATGCATTTCATTTATAGTATAAAAGATTTATTTATTAATTTATATGCCTAATAATACATAAACAATAAACTTATATGAGTTCTTAAGCTATAAATTTACACGTATATTATAAAATATTGCTTTAAAATATTTGCTAAACTTTGTAAAAAATCCCATAAAACTGAAAAAAATTTTTTTAAATATCAATAAAAAGTTATAAAACGAAGACTTTAACTTTCAAATTATTTTAAAAGTAATGAGTTGTTTATCAAAGGGGAAGATAAAACGTTTCACTTTTACTTTATTTTTTTCTTTTTTTACTGTGAATGATTTTTTAAAGATAAAAAAAGGTAAAAAAATTTGGATTAGCTTAATAAATATTGGCAGCAAGTCTTTTGTGATACGACAACCCATCAATGTGATTACAAAAGTTGATGCCTTTTAAAACGAAAAGTGGATATTTCTTTGTCCAACAAAACATCAAGATTCTAAGACGTACTTTTCTCCTCTTGAACAACACAAAACACTTCCTGAAGAAGTATATGCATTACGTCATGTTAAGGTAGTCAAAAGAAGTAAAAATGAAAGGATCTGATGCAAACATCTTTGAGTGTATTGTGGAGTTTTCAAGAAAGAGAGAGAAGTTGAAAACTAAAAATGTTCCTTAGATCATCTTTCGATGCCAAAAAAGAAATACTTTTAACGTTATAAAGAATCATTTGTGCTTTTGCAGTAACAAACAACAAAAGTTGCTTTAGTCATTCACTGATTAGAAAAGCACAGAAGTAAATTAAGGTCATACTTCTGCATGACTGCTCTGTTAAATTCTATTAAGTTACACGGTCTTTATGCTGGCTTTTTGTACATATACTTTTTTTTCATTGTGTTTTAAGTTATATAAATAATTTTTTATTATTTTTTTAATTTAATTTCTTCGATCTAGAAACATATAAATGTAAAAAAAATCATCTAAATAAATTTCTCCAGAGTTTAAATTTTAATAAATTGCTTCTATTTATATGACAGAACTAATAAATGTCTAGATTTTTCCAATTAATTATATTACTGTTGTATAAAAATCGAAAACATTTTCTTTCAGTTAAGCTAATAATGTTTTTATAAGAAAAAATTAATCTAAATAAAATCATCTAATTTATAGATCGGTGCCGAAAGAAACGTGATATTAATAACATCTTGAAAGATCCAAAATTTATTATTATTTTTAAATATTTATAATTTAAAAAAATAAATCTTTTAATTGCGACATTTTTTATAGTTTTATAGTTATTTTTTTAAATAATTTTTTAATATTATTCGTTTATAAACGAAAAATACAACTACACGCATTAAATTTTATAAATTAAAAAGTATTTTTTAAATAAAATTTAAATAAAAAAATTCCTTAATATTTAAGATTTAAAATAAGTTAAAGACTTAAAATGATTGGCTAAAAATATGTTTATCTTGACGGCAATTGGTTGAGCGAAATTGAAAGAATTAGACGTAGGCGTAACTCCGTTTAATTTTTAATTATCCAACCAATCATCGTTAATATAATTATTAAATCATTTTCGTTCGATATATTAAATGATATCAAGAGGACGATATATACTTCTGTACTAAATTAATTTACGATTTATTTCGTATATTAATATTTTATTAAAGAATTATATTTACTTACATATTTTCAAGTATATATCTAGTTAAATAAAATAATTTATTGCTAGTAATTTAGAAATATGATGACAATATACGCGCTTTCAGGACCTGTAAAATATATTTTAATGGATAAAATCATATATAATAATATGCTATTATTCAAGTAGTGATGTATAAAATGATGTAGAGGAAAATAGGCAAGACTGTGTACGGATGATAATAAATTAATAAATATAGTAAAATAATGGATAAAATTTGTCTATTGTAGCCAGGAAATAATGAAATAAGTTAGTACAGTAGCTATATTTTTCAGTTATGAGTTATATTTAAGATGGTAAAAGTGATTTTAACCAGGGATCGAAAACCGTATTTCGACATGAAAATTGACCTTTAGACATTACTTCACATTTCTAGTGAAAAATTACACTTTACACCTTATCTACCGTGAGATAAACTACACGAAAAAATTGAAATGCATTAAATTTCAGAATTATGGCAAGTTCGCATGTTAAACTTTAAAATAAGTTCATTATGAAATGTTAATTTTCTTATGTCATTTGTTTATTTTTCAAAAACTCCACGAAAATTATATTTTTATTTATTTATTTATTTTTCAATTAATGAACATTTACTAGATACGACTTAACTCAATTCAATTAGAAATATTTGATTGGCATAAATATAATTCTTTATATTAAATGTTTAAACATGTTTTAGTGATTTTTAAATTTGATTTTTTTAAATTGCTCGGTGTAAAATATTTAAAAAATAGTATTTTTTTTCTTCTCTCTTCTTTCTAACTTTTAAACTTCGTGCGTAATTTCTGCACGGTCAAAAATTGATTGACAATTGTTATAAAAATTGCATTACACATATCTTTCTTCATTGAACAATTTAAAATGTTACTTACCTGACTGTTCAGCAATGTGCACTAGAAAATTAAAGAAAAAATCTATGAAAACATACAAAAATAAATAAAAAAATAGAATATTTTATTACAAATAAAGCAGTGAAATAGTTTAAGTATTAATAATGTAGGTTTAAAGTTAAGGGGTCTCCTATATGTATATATGTATATATATATATATATATAATTCCAAAATGGAGAAGAAATATTTATATACTCCCTGCCTATTTATCACCATGTATCAGAGGGAAAAACAAAAAAAAAAGAAATATCAATATTGACAAGAATGTCAATATCTAACGACAAGAGAAATGTTTTTTGGTTGTAGGAACACAACTTAGAAATTAACTGTTTTTCAAGCCACATCAGAACATGTCAGACGTCATAATATAACAAATATCTTATTTTGTTTGTATTACAGAATAAAAAAAATATATATATATATACAGTTTCAAAAGATATACAATGTCTAAAGAATTATAAGTTTTCAAATAAAAAGTAGATACAGTAAATAAAAAGGAAAAAATATATCCAATCTCCTCAATATTTCAAACCAATATTACATTACAAATCTTTTGAATGTAACATTATCATAAAGATTGTATCGTATAAAGTTTTATGGGAAATTCAGAATCTCGATATGTTTTAACAGAGTGATTTACAAACAAATGTTTCACGTATAAGTAGCTAAAGTTCTGAATAATCAGTAAAAATAAAAGTACTAGAGAATTCGATCCTTAATGGGATTTTTCTTTCGGTTCCTTAACTACTCTGCAATATCTCTAGATTATTTTGGTATCAATACGAGAAATTTGTTCTTTAAGTAATTATTGTCATAGTTTAATTGAGAAAGTTGTGACATCCAGTGAAAATTAGTATCATTAATTTCTTAAATGTAATACCTTTTAAGAAAAATAAGATGAAATGTTATTATTATTTTTAATTTAAATCGTTGTAAGTGTTAAAAGTAATATAAAATATTTATGCTTAGCAATTAAAGAAATAGCTTTATTCGTCTGTTTGGCTGTCTATACGTATAATAATCTTAGAAATTAGAATATTTAGAAAATTTCAATTTTTATGAATTGCAGACAAGTTTTTTTTCCCTGTATAATTTCCTATTAAGTTTTCGTCTCATCACAAACGAAGAGAGTATTTCGATAGAAACCGCCCTCATTCACTCCCATAAACGATGAAGTATAACTTTTACGAATTCTCAAAGAATTAGAAAAACTAAATTTTGTTTAAAATTTGACATCCATGCGTATGTCTGTCCGCAAAATTTTATGATAAGTCTTTATTAGTTAGATTGAAATTAATGAATGATGCTAAGAGGATGGATGTATACCATACTCGACACAACAAAAGTTTTTTAGATAACGTTTATATATTAGGACCCTAATAATTTTAACTATATATATTTATATCGTACAGACTCTTATATACAATAAAAACATGACAAAATACAGCTTCCAAACCACGTAATCCAACCTTAAAATACACAGAATATGATAATAGTCTTTTTAAACATTATAAATTGCTTTTTTTGTGTGTATGTAGATTGTTCTAATGCAAATTTTTGATTTGAGGAAAGAAATATATAGGTCTATATGTCAAAATGTCTATTTTTACTCTCAAATATAACAGAAATTATACAGAAACAATAGTAATTTTCTCGATAAGATCTCTTTAAACAGGTGTATTTAATATATCGAGATAGGCAAGTCTATTTAGAATACGTAAAGCGTATATTACTAATAAATATTGTAAAAAAATGACAAAAAATAGATATTTAAAAGGTTAGTTATTATCAGAGAATATTATCAAAGAATAAAAATTATTTTGTAGAAGCATAATCATTAACGTTTAACATGATAATTTTTCAATAGAGATGATAAACATTTTACTAATTAATATCAAGTTAACATAATGAAGAGTATCGTTATCCTTAAACGAAAATATAAAGGAGGAGGGAAAAAAACTGCAATTTAGAAATTTTTAATCGACGTTCTGCTGGAAATTTGCGAGATTATATCTAATTTTTGTAGTACACTTTGCGTGACAGATATATGCTGTAAATAAATCATTATTTTTACTGTAAGCACCTTTTTGCTTTTACACATTTACAAAAATGTAGTCGAGTTGAATCTACTACAGCCGTTATATCGATTTTAAATTATAAATTTTATCAAGATCAACTACTAAATATAGCCTTACAAATTGTATGTATACACGTATATATATGTACTATACCTCTATAGATTTTTAAAATTAATTAAAGTAAAAGTGTAATTTACTAATTATTATTAACGATAGATGATATTCAAAGAACCAGGTTAAAGAAAGGAATAAGAGGAAAGGAAAGGCTAAAGAAAGGAAGTAAAAGGGTTATCATTCCCTTTCTTTCTTTCGTTTTTCTTCTTCCTTTTTTCTTTACTTTTGAAGATGAGAGAGAGCATAAGAAAGTCTCAGTATGTTACTAATTTACTAATTGTAAATTTTTATTTAAATATTCAAAATTAAAGTTTTGATTTAAGTGTAGAAAAAATATAATAATTTTTACACTTAATGAATAATAAATAAATTATATTAATTTTTCATATATTTAATTACTGTGTTATCATATACATAATTTATTCATAATTTATCGCAATGTTAATTTCGAGTAGAAAATGGAAATTATCATCACAGTTTTACATTTATGAAAAATATCATTAATCCGTTTTAAGTAATTAAAAAAAACGATATTAATTACAAAACATTTAACTAAAATAATGTAGGCAATAAAAATTCTTTTTATAGTAAAGTAAATATGTACAATGAATCACTATTGTGACGGTACATTAATATAATTACCTTTTGTGGAAATTATTCACAGACCACAAAGCTGATGAGACTAACATAGAAATTTGGTTTAATGTTTGTAACCGAGGTTTAATAATAGCAGAAACTTAACACAGTTATGCGATAAGACACAATTAACTGTTCTCTACGGGAGTTCAACTTTTAAAACCGTATATCAGAATTATTTCACACTTTAATTCATGAATCAAACAATAATATTTTGTTATAATTTATTTCCAAAACATTAAATTTACTATTGTTCCCCTTATAATTCCCCTTAGTACTTCTGTAAATTGCTGATTTGTGGTATTATGGTAAAGTATGATGATTATTGTAAACCGAGCTTAACAATGGTGAATAGAATTTAATGAGTGGGATGTATGTACTTTTGAGATACTTCAGGATATTTTCAAATTTTCTAAAGTACTTTACCCTTTAAAGCAAAATTAATTAAAACCAACTTTAATTCTGTTTATTATTTTAAAAAGGCAAGTTTTTGGGTTTAATTGTTAAAACTTTTTAAATTTATTTTAATAAATTATTTATTTAATTTGTTACGGCAAAAAAAGTAAATAATGTAATGTAATTTTTAATGTTTCTATACGTTTATATAACGGATGTAGACGTGAAGTATCATTTACAGTTAAGTGTGACGTAAATTAATAACATATTTAGTCATGAATTATTCAGTTTTCTCCTTTATAGTAAACGTTATATTCAATAAATTTCCATCTTAATTTATTGTGTTATAGACTTATATTATAGTTTTCTACATTATTATATTTTATATGATTAATTTTAACATTTACACGAGTTTTAAATTCGAATTTTTATTATAACATAAGATATTTTTTATGATTATCATTAACATAAATTGGCGATTATTTTTTCTGTGTTTTTTCTTGATTTTATACTTTATTAACCCGATAATAAAACAGTAGGAAATATAACATTATATGCTATCTTTCCTACTGTTTATTACATCATTATCGTTAAATATAATTTCCGATGTGATGTCCGTCTATAGCACTCTATATCTATAAAATTATTCATTGTAGAGTAATGTAGTTAATGGCATTTTGTTTCTGTATATCGGTAAATCTCGTGGAGAGTATTTTAGCATTTTTTCCTCATTTTAAAATAAAGTAGTAAGCATTTAATGTAGTAAATCCTCGTAAAATAGTATAAATTACTAAAATATAATAAGTAGAACGAATTATTATTGGTTAATTAAGAAAATTTTAGTTTAGAAATGCACTCATATGTAAGAGATAGTTATATTTTTGCTTATTTAACAATCGTACTTCATCTTGAATACATATACAAGTATTATACAGTCAAATCGTAAATAACGACCACCTCTTAACAACAGCCCCTGTAAACAGTGGCCGTTTTCTCGGCAATACGTTTTTTCTTAACAAAATAACCTCCAAATAACAGCCTTTTTTATGTTCGGAAGTTCTGAACACTGTATTAAAGTAAATTACTAAAATATATAGTTAAAAAAAGTTTAAAATAGACAAAACATTACTTAGAAAGCATTCATACTTGCAGGAGAAAATCGTGTCTAATGCATATTTCTGTAATCGTATCTAAGTTTGAACAGGTAAAAGAAATGCAAAAAAGTCGTATAATGAAATAAAGTATTAAAATATAATAAGTAAGAAGAATATTTTAGTTAAAATAAGCAAAATATTCGTTAAAAACTAATTCATATTTTCAAAAGAAACTTTTATGTATGCTTATTTCTATAATCGTGCCCTAGTTTAAACATATGAAAGAAATGTGAAAAAGTAATATAATGAAAAGTGAAAAAATATAGAAAAGCACTTTGTCGAAATTTTATTTTTACATATTACTACATGTAAACTATTTTTTATCCTTGTTTTCAATTTTAAAGCAAACAGCAGCAGTTTAAACGGCTGTTACATCCACAAACGAATGCAACATAGTAAAAATAGAAAAAAAATTGCTTAAATCNCAGTATAATTTGTATACTTTTCGTAATTAAATATTTTAAAATTATAGAAATTTTTCCCAGTATAAAAATCATTAGGAGAAGATATAAACAAAATTTATAATGAATTTTTAATAGCTACTAGCATCTAAAATATTAAATAAAGTAGAGACTTCTTCACTTTGAGTGTTTTAATATAAACTATAAACTCTTCTAGTTTCATCTAATGATTCTAAATAAGTTTTATATGTGAAAAATCTATCTCATTTCCCAAATTAGTATATTGCAGATGCAGTTCAGATACAATGTAATGATTTAGCAATTGAGATTTCTTAAATTTTTCATTCAATAAATATTGCTTCTCACCTTCTCAAAATTTAATTTCATTAACTTAAAAATCTAATGAAGATATTGCATTGTTATTAAATAGCAATAGGTAAATAATAATTACATAATTATCTAATTTATCAGCATCGTTTTTGAAGGCGTAGAGTAATTTAATTATGTAAAATTCGTACATATTCTCATTCATTTACAGATCGTTTATGCCAATAACATTAGTTCATTGTTAATGAATCATCGTTCAAATTAATTTAAAAGCAATTTATTCTCACTATCAAAACGTAGGGAAAATTTAGTACGTTGGTCTATTTTATATACTAAAAACAATCCTAGACGTTTATATACTTAATGGATTCATCTCTCACTTGTTACTGCAGCTATAGAAAATATCCCATTACCACATTCAACACATATTCTCCTGATAATTTTAGCTATAATCCTCATAACGTTTCTCTCAATGCAATGTTTCATATGGCCATTTCTAGTACAGATACCGCCATAATATTGTTATCCTATTTTCCTACTTCTAATTTCATCAAAGGAAAGAAATTCTTCTTTTCTGTGTAATAAAATCAATTTTTATTTTATATTTATTGATTTTTCCATTTGATTTATCTACACGCTTCACGGCATCTTTGATAATTGTTTAATAAATTTAATATCACAAAAAGAAGAATTTTATTGAAATTGTCTCAGCAATTTTTTTCCTCTCTTATTAAACAGTAAAGTAAATGGAGATAACTCTAGAATTTACTCCTCGTACAAGAAAAAAAGAAAATCGATTATCGATACTTATATTATTGTCAGAGAATTTAGTTGATCTGATTGGGAAACTGGGGTTTGGAAATGAGATTAGTACCGATCACTTTCCTTTAAAAATTTATTTTTCTGAAATTTATAACAACAGTTATTCAAAAAAGAACATATAAATTCAATTTTAAACGAAATTTAAAATCCTAAATTTAAGCATATTAATGTCATCTCATTTATTAAAACTTAATTAAATGCAATTAATCACATTTAACTGATGAAGTTTCGATATCGATTTACATATTTAAAATCAAACTTATGTTTTGTTAGTGTTAATTTCGGTTTATTAACATGTATATTTGTCATGTATATTAAACTTTATAATCGAAATTAATCCAAGTTGGAATTTAATAAGTTGTTTATTCTTAATTATTATTGTAATTTTCTATATATGTGTTCGTGTGGGTGTGTCTATGTGGAGTGTGTGTTTTGTAAATAGTTTAAGTGTGTTTACATCATTAAAAATAAATTTAATAGAATTTTATCTATATAATTATACTTTAAACCAGGTTAATTATTATTAAACTTAATTTTTTAAAATTTTCTTTTTTTTTATCGAGTATATTTTCAATAGAAAAACTAATGGAAAAGTAAAAATGGTTTGAATAATCTTAAAGATTTGGAATTTATCATTATCTTTATAATTTTTTTTTTTGCATTGACATATAACAGATATCAAGCTAAATATACTTAACAATTTATCTCTTGCAAGAAGAAACACGAGATAAGCAAGGATCTGTGACAGGGTCCTCAAGGGACAAGGTAGACTAAAGAAATGGCAATTTTGTTCTATGATCGAAATTAGATATGTATAACAGAAAATGAGAAAGAAATATCAGAATAATGAACACCCTTTTATTATCTACACTATTTAAAATAAGATATCAAACGTCTAATGAGAAATAAATGACTTTGGACTACTACATCATTGTTCAGTTGTAAAGCTGAAGTGATAACGAAGAATTCTTCCGCAAATTAATTTATTCCAACGTTGTGTAGTGGATTATATTATGCTGTGACTAATTGTTATTATTATTATTATTGTTTTTTTTCCTCACTGTTTTACTTGTTTTCTTCCATCATATTTTTTAACTCATAAAGAAAATTATTTTACTTTGAATGCATTTTAGAATGATTTACTGTGTTCAGCACTCGTACGTAAAATATTATTGTTTCATATGTTCATTTTTCTCTCTCTCTTTTCCCCCTTTTTTTCTGGAAAGAATGAAATGATCCGGATAATAAATAATTTATTAAAAATTAATAAATTTTAAATTAATTTAGCAATTTTTTCCTACTGTTTACACATAGCTTCAACGTATCTAGTGAAGTATTAATGTAAAATTTATTCTTGTTAGAGTCTAAGTCACCTTTTTACACCTCAATTTAGTTAATTAAAAGGTATCTGTAAACATAGAAAACCAAATAAACATTAATTTAATTTACTTAAAAGTTAAAAATTCTAACAAATTACAGAACTCTTCTATANAAAGTAAATTATCTAGTTAATTTATATGCCTAAATGATTAATTGTTTAATATATTTTTAAGTTTTTCCCTCATTTTTTATTTACTTTTAGAGGAAGTAAACTAGAAAGATTCTTTCCTATCAAAACTTTATTCTTTCTGAAATATGTGAATTGAATCTGTTAAGAAACCGCTCTTCAGTCTATAAAAAAAAAACAAGTATTTTTATAAAAATATTCTATGTAATATATGGAAACATAAATTTTTACCAAAAAATATATTCATAGTACTAACAATATTTTCAGTCCTTTTTTTCATATTTTTATTTTAAACTATCGAATTCGAATTCTGAAATATATACCTCATAAAGTTACTCTACGATAAAATTTAAAACGTTAAGAATTCCTCTCAATTTTAATATTTCTAAAATATGAAAGGTATAAAATTTCTCTATAATTAACAAAAATTCTGATAATAATTAGTTTAACTTCACAGAAACTTAACTTTATTTAATAATACTTTAATCGTAATAAACACATCAATTTTCATCAGATAAAATGTAGTAAATCTAAACGAATCGAATAATCTATTAAAATATAATTCACTTTAGATAACTGAACATTAAATATTGATCGCAACTTTTGACAGAAAATTGGTTGTGTGCATATTAATCGTTTTATAATTACGTACTGCACGTTTTCTACCCCCTCTTATTCTATCTATAAGAGTGTCTTATAGCAACATCCTGTAATTACAGATGGAGAAGTGCGTTGCTATTAATTGCTTCTTGACATGCAGGAAATTTAATTGTCGGAAGGACTATTAACATTACAGTTAAGGATCAGAGTCAGAGATTGAGGATTAAACGCTTCACTTACAATAAATAATCTTAAAACCATTATGAGTAGGGGGAAAAAGATATCAATAGAAGAATACTCGAGTGGATTAACTTGCTCCTTCGTTTGCAAATTTTCATTTTTATATCGTTTTAGTACTAAAGTCATGATAATCTTTTAAATTTCCGAATATTAAATAAATATCTGAACGTTATCATTAATTTTTTTTCTTATTTTGCTCTTGCTTAATGCTCCTATCGAATTTTTCTAGCGAATTTCTTCTTACTTTTTTTTCCATCCCTGTATATTTTTATGCTAAATTTTAAATAGTGCATTAGCTAAACTTTAAAGGAGGTAATAAGCTTAATGGATATTCAGTAGTTAATTTTTAAGGATATATATTTTTTTCCTTATATACTGTATACGTTACTTTTTAAAATATTTTCAAAATATTTGCATAATTAGATTCACAGTTTATAGCTTTGCATTCAAAACATGTTTTGCATTCTTATGTTTTAACCTGGACAACTTTACATAATAAACTAATATTAAATTACTTTTAAATGGATGAAAATGTTTTAAAGACGAAGGCAGAAGGTTTAAAAGCAGCTTTAAAACAATAATTAAAAATAAATTANTTTTTAAGTAGATAATATGAAATTACACTAACGCTTTTCACTACTGATACATTAAACTAAAACCAAAAGTTTCTTAGAAACAAGGAATTTACCTTTAAGTTTACATCAGAAACAATTTTCGGCTCTATATTAAATTTCTTTCTGTTTTTAAAATGAAATTTATAGTAAACTGAACAGATTAATTTAATTTTCATCACAATTCGTAACGAGGAAATGAAGAGAAAATTTTGAAGTTTCAACTTTAATGGTTACAGTTTGATAACAATTAAGTTGCTCCAGTCGAATATTTGCTGTCAGAAAATTTAACCAGAAGGAATATTAATAACAATAGGAATTGAGTATAAGTGAACATTTTGTCTTATTATTTCCCTTTTCATTGCAATGTTCGTTCAATGCTTCCATTAGTAAGGCACGACTGCCCAAGGGAAATATGCTTCATTGACTCTAGCTATTTGCTTGGTTAGTTCATTAGCAGTCGAATCATTTGGCATTTTTCTTAAGAAACCGCGTACAAAGAGACGATACTCTCTATTATCTTTGTAAAGATTTTTGAGAGTAATTAGCATTAAATAGATTTATTTTAAAAATTTTTATATAAAAATGATTTTGAAAAACACTTATATTGCTTATAAAATTAGTATGCATCAATAAAACTGTTCCCCCATTTTTTTTTTATCCTGTAGATGCTGGGTGATAAACATTCTTCTTTTCTGCATAAATTTTAAGTAAATGATAAAAATAAAAATAAAAAAAACTACCTGACTGTGTTCCAGTGTCTAATTTCCCTGAACTGTTCGATGAAATGACAAAGGCTTTTATGCTGGATACTACATCACAGCTTGAGAACATTTGGAAGGATTCCAAACTTTGTTACATGTTTGAGAAACTGCACGGATCGTTATGTTCAAATACACTTTTCTAAAGTTTTACACTAATGTAACACTTTAATTGTTCTTGTAACGTATAGGTCTATACGTACACCACAGTCATATTTTTTGAATGTTTGACACGGTTACAAATCCAGGACTTAAAAGTAAATTATCTAGTTAATTTATATGCCTAAATGATTAATTGTTTAATATATTTTTAAGTTTTTCCCTCATTTTTTATTTACTTTTAGAGGAAGTAAACTAGAAAGATTCTTTCCTATCAAAACTTTATTCTTTCTGAAATATGTGAATTGAATCTGTTAAGAAACCGCTCTTCAGTCTATAAAAAAAAAACAAGTATTTTTATAAAAATATTCTATGTAATATATGGAAACATAAATTTTTACCAAAAAATATATTCATAGTACTAACAATATTTTCAGTCCTTTTTTTCATATTTTTATTTTAAACTATCGAATTCGAATTCTGAAATATATACCTCATAAAGTTACTCTACGATAAAATTTAAAACGTTAAGAATTCCTCTCAATTTTAATATTTCTAAAATATGAAAGGTATAAAATTTCTCTATAATTAACAAAAATTCTGATAATAATTAGTTTAACTTCACAGAAACTTAACTTTATTTAATAATACTTTAATCGTAATAAACACATCAATTTTCATCAGATAAAATGTAGTAAATCTAAACGAATCGAATAATCTATTAAAATATAATTCACTTTAGATAACTGAACATTAAATATTGATCGCAACTTTTGACAGAAAATTGGTTGTGTGCATATTAATCGTTTTATAATTACGTACTGCACGTTTTCTACCCCCTCTTATTCTATCTATAAGAGTGTCTTATAGCAACATCCTGTAATTACAGATGGAGAAGTGCGTTGCTATTAATTGCTTCTTGACATGCAGGAAATTTAATTGTCGGAAGGACTATTAACATTACAGTTAAGGATCAGAGTCAGAGATTGAGGATTAAACGCTTCACTTACAATAAATAATCTTAAAACCATTATGAGTAGGGGGAAAAAGATATCAATAGAAGAATACTCGAGTGGATTAACTTGCTCCTTCGTTTGCAAATTTTCATTTTTATATCGTTTTAGTACTAAAGTCATGATAATCTTTTAAATTTCCGAATATTAAATAAATATCTGAACGTTATCATTAATTTTTTTTCTTATTTTGCTCTTGCTTAATGCTCCTATCGAATTTTTCTAGCGAATTTCTTCTTACTTTTTTTTCCATCCCTGTATATTTTTATGCTAAATTTTAAATAGTGCATTAGCTAAACTTTAAAGGAGGTAATAAGCTTAATGGATATTCAGTAGTTAATTTTTAAGGATATATATTTTTTTCCTTATATACTGTATACGTTACTTTTTAAAATATTTTCAAAATATTTGCATAATTAGATTCACAGTTTATAGCTTTGCATTCAAAACATGTTTTGCATTCTTATGTTTTAACCTGGACAACTTTCCATAATAAACTAATATTAAATTACTTTTAAATGGATGAAAATGTTTTAAAGACGAAGGCAGAAGGTTTAAAAGCAGCTTTAAAACAATAATTAAAAATAAATTATTTATTATAAACAGCTTAGATTTAATTATCGAAAAATATTCATTATTATTTAATTTAATTTTTTTTTAAATTGCAATAAATTTCTTTATTTTTAAATTTAATAATATTATTATTATTTTACCTTTAAAAAAAGTATATTAATATTTTTATCCTGCTTAATACATACTCTATTTGTTCGAAGGATTTACATTAGAATTTATTGAAAATTTTTTTAATAATTTTCTAGAAGAAAAATGTTTTTCAATGAAAGTTGGACTTCATTTTAAAAGGTATATCTAGAGACGTACAAAAAGCAATTGAAGCAAAACTAAAAAGTGAAAAAAAAAAGAAAAAATTGTTGGAAAATCCAATTAAGTAGGATTAAAGAGAAAGCTGCAACCAATGCATTCAATTCAAACTTTTTGGTATAATTTGCATGCATTCCATATATGCTGTTAATAATCAAATATTGTGTATTAAAAATTCCAATTTTAACGTTATTCTAGAGAGAATGAATGAATTAAAACAATATTCCAATAATAAAATTTTTAAATTTTTTTCTTCCTCTTATAAAAGTTTTCTTTAGTAATCTCTAAATACTCGTTATATCGAATATTCTTCTCTAAAAGTAAAAAAAAAAAAAAAATTAATAACAATTAATTTCAATAACTGTTCGTAATGATATACTTTTCCAAGAATTTATTCATAATTAAACATTTGAGTTTTTGAATAAATTAACAATTTATTCAAATTTTTTAATGCATTATTAACTAATTGCCATTAACTCTTAGAAGATTGTACAAATTTCCACTCAGTTGTTAAAATCCCCGTTTTAACGAGGAAGTATTAAAAAATAAAATTCGTTATAACAGGAAATTTTTTCACTAATGAAATACTTTTTCTAATTAGGAATATAAATATAACTTCAGCATTATTTGTTTAATTTCAATATACAAGTATAATTATCATTCTTCTCGTTATTACTCCGTTATAACGAGAAGAAAAATGAATATTTCGTTATAACGAGAATTTTCTTTAATATTGAAAATATTTATTTAATTCGGGTAATTATTTATTGCTAACAAATTTATACAATAATAATTTATTTATTTATAAATTTTTAAAATAAAAAGTTAATTTAATTTTAATTTTTTTTTTAAATTCTCGATATATTAAT
>NW_019384294.1:251385-257092 GCF_000671375.1 Centruroides sculpturatus | reverse complement strand
ATTTTTTATTTAATATTTAATAAATTTCTATTAATTATAAATTTATTAAATACGTAAAAGCTTCGAACGAATAAACTTTATGTAAATTATTAAATTTATAATTTAAGCTTGATTCTTAATTATTTGTATTTTTAAAATAAATAAATATGTTAAATTATATTAAAAAAAATAGAAGAAAAAATGTAAGAAATCAATTAAATGAAATGTAATTAATGAGAATTAATCATGAAAATAGAGTAAAAAATTTATTCTTTTATTATTAATGAGTTATTTATAGATTTAAAAAAATTATATTATGAATTTTAAAATTTAAAGATTATTTGATCAAATTTTTCAAATTGATAAAAATATAAGTGTCAAAAATAGTTATAATCTTATTTTATTTAAGGTTTCCATCATTCGTTTATACTAGACTATATTATGCGGAAAACAAAAGCCAAAAAAAAGATATATGGCTAGGAAACTGAGAGCATTTTATCAATGTCGTAGTTTAACACTAGGCCTATAGCAAACTCGACTCTTGCAATCTTACATGCAAAGTTGCTGATAACTGGCATGCTGCATCATACATTAATATTGTGCCTGTCCCGTGTTCTTTCACGGAAAAATGACCTGAGTGAGATAGTGAGTTGATACAAAGTACTCTACAGCTTATAAAGAACAAAATACCGTAGAAGCCAGATCGATATACAAAAACTTTCATTATAAGGTTAGATATTTGTAAACGATAGTGTAGGCATTTATTAATATCACTATAAATCTTCATTATCATCTTAGTGAAGTGTAACAGAATATTCTACTTTTTTTTTTTATCTTTCTAAACTTTTTTATGTGGAATTTTAGGAAATATTTTTAAAAGAATGTTGTTTGTATTAATTTTGATAAAGTAATTAATCTTTTGTCATTTTTTTTCGAATTTTTCCAATGAAAATTTCTGTGAATCTTTAAAGTTATTTAACGACATTTGTAGCCATGTTGATGATTGGTTGGATTTAATTAGTTATTTGATGTAAGCGGAGAAAGGAATAAGTTTAACTTGGAATATTTAGATAGAGACAATATTTTATTGTACAATCTAGACATTAACATTCAGAATTTAGAGAAACGAGTGTCGAAAGTCGTAAACCGCATCACGTAATACCCAATCAACTAAGGAGACAAGCATCTACCTCATTGCATCAAACCTATACACTCTTAGTTCGCATCTAGCATGTGTAATGTTTATAATCCTAGTGAATCATTCTATGGCAGATGTCCAACGATCAAATGAAGAGTGATACTTCGTTCTCAGTCCCACTATCACCGCAATCATTAATGTCAACATTAAACAAGACTTCCCTCATAGCGGTATTGTCATCTGTCTTCATTTTCTCAACGTCTATCGCTATGGGACAGTCCAAGGGAGAAGCATGTTCAATACACGCCTTTGTGGTATAAAAGAATAAAAATATAAGTGTTATATACATATATATATATATAAATAAATTTATATTCTTTCGTATTTTTAACACGCGTGATTCATTTCTGTCTAGTAAATATGCAAGTTCATTATTTTTATTTATTTTGTTCCTATAAGATGTATAGTTATTGATAACGTCTTACTTAATATTAATAATACCCTTTTCTGGATAGTTTCTCAAACATTTTGACACTATTTCTATAGGGAATGCATTAAGAATTTCTGAAAGTTGCTAATATAATATAAAATTGAAACTTTAAGTTATTCAGTAAATTGTTTGTCAATAAACTCGAATTAATGTTAGAAATTCTCTCATAACAAATTCTTATTACAAAGTATAAGAGTTATTATAACATTTTGTTGTAAATATTATTCGTTATAACGGGGTTAAAACATTCTGTGTGCAGTTTTTCAGACTTTAAAGATCAGATAATAGTTAAAAAACAATGTAAAAAATTCTTATTATTCTAATTGTAAAATGATATTTACGTATTAAAATTTATTGATTCTAAAACATTTTAAAAAATTAAATTGTAAACGTCCTTACAAACCCATCTCCTAGTAAATAACACAACACCATTCTTTAATTATTTTGGAGTTTTGTTATTACAAGTAATATCTAAAAAGGAAAATGATTGTAATAGCAAAATATCCTAAAAAAATAACTAAGTAATTAATTAATTAACGTAAATATTCCTTGAGTTAAACGATAATCAAATCACGCATAGGTATATATCGTCAGAATATTTATTGCAATCCATTATTAATTGCAAATATAATGAATAAAGACAGAAACTTTTTACTTTAATAATGAGTATTTAATTTAAAATACTTAAACAAAATACATTCACTATTTGTTTATTTGTTCCTTGTAAAGCAATGGAAATAAAACTCATTGCATAAAATATATTTAAAATAGCTTTAAAAATTACAAAGTTTCAGATAANTAATTGTAAAATGATATTTACGTATTAAAATTTATTGATTCTAAAACATTTTAAAAAATTAAATATATATTAAGTAATTATTGGCCAAATTAATATTCGAAATAACAACCTTTTAACCAATTATTTCTCGATAAATTAACGTAAAAACGTTTAGAAATCTACTTACAGCGAATAATTAAAGAACTAAGTGGATGATATAGTTAATAATTTAATGACAATTAACTAATACGTGTACTCGTTATAATGAGGTTTTTATTTTGATTCTTTCGCCCTGGGGCCTGTCCGAAGGCATTTTTTCCAGACCCAATAGGCCTGGAAGAAATGCCTTCGGCTAGGTTAGAGAAACTGTAATGCGAGAGACCAGACATATATGGGAAAGATGCCACCGGATTCGATCCTGGATCTCCCAGATCGGTATGTTGACACCTTAACTGATGGCGTTATAACAAGATTGTGAACACTTCCTGTAATTATTATGTAATTTTCTTACTATTCAAAAGCTTAAGTAATATAATTTAAATGTGATAAAAGCCAAAAAGTAGGTTTAATTTATTTATTTTCAAAACATTATGAAGTTTTTGGTCAATTTTAGAATTCAAGAACTTAATATATTGCACGTTAATATAATAAATTTTTTATAGAAAAAAACATATTTTTATTGAAAATAATTCAGTAACATTTAAATAAACAAAGAATATTATTAAAATTTATTAAAAAAGTGAAAACGAGGAAGAATAGCAAATACTTTATATACAATTGTAAAACTTGCAGTGTATTAAAGAAAAGGTTGCTCTAAGAAAATTTATTATCAAAATTTTCGGTTCTTTCGTTTTTAAAGTCACATGACCATCTGTTTTTTATTATGTGAAATATTAATCTTTTGTTGAAGGAAAGTCCTATGCATGCGTGTCATCACTAACATCTGCCGCATTTCTACTGTATCTTCCTCATATGAACAGGAAACTATTTTTGTGGCACTTAAATCTTAAGTCATAACGAAAGTTTCTAGACTATTTTCATTTAACATTTCAAGAAATTTCAATTTATTTAACTCTAAACTAACATTAGAAACGTTATTAACGACGATCGAAAATTACTATTATATTTAAATATAACTAAAGTTGTAATTTCTTTTTTTCAGTCTCTCTCTGTGTGTGTGTATATGTGTAAGTGTGTTAAATTATAGAAATGTTTTGAAGGAAATACCGGGCCAAATTTCTTATAGAATATAATAAAAATAAGCATGTATAATCCGCATAAACTATGCATGCGTTTGTAGTAAAAGTATAATTTTGATAAAATTGCAGAAATGTGCATCTATCGTGAGAAATTTTCTATTGCAAATAACATCAGCAACTACCATTACTTTACATAAAATCTTTGAAGAAAATTCAGATTTTTCTGAAACTCTCTAAAGGTAAACATTACACGCAAAGATAAAATTTACTTAAATATTAATTTTTATAGCTTATATACTTTTAAATTTTTAATGAGATTTCTAAGAATTGTTTTAAAAGATTAAAATAGTATATATAAATATTAAAACTATATAAATGTATGTGTATATAATTATATTTATATATATACTTTTCTTACAGATGAAAATTCTATTTATTAAAAAAAAAATAATAATAATAATAAAAAGCTTATTTTCTTAAAGGTTATAGAAAGGAAGAGGAGAAGAGAAAAAAGCTGATGATGCTAAAAATGGAATGAAAATGTCGACAATAATCCAGGAAGAATTGTTTCATCTGAATCCTTCCTAAATGTATGACTGATACTTAAGTGATTGTTGGTCTGCCAAGCAGTATTGACCTGTTATGGGGATCTGGAGTTTCCGTTCGTAAGCCATGTCTAACATCTTTCTAGAGATTGTTCAGCAAATTAGTCGAAGAAGAGAGGAATTTTCGTCTTAAGTTCAATAATCCATCATAAATGTTACAGAAATGTAATTTTTTTTAAACTTTATTTTTTCTTTATTTCTTGACACTCTGCATTTATAATACTTTTAAGAAATAAAGCTTATGTTTTATTTAATATTTAAATTACCTTACGTTAATTTATTTTAAAATTAAACAAGCTTTGACTATTATATAACTTGTATAATTTTTTTTTCTTTTATAAAATATAAAAATATGTTTTTTTTCCTTTTTACTAAGGATGTATGGATAGTAAATATCGTAGGTTTTTTCAAAAAAGTCTGTCTCCATAACNGTTTAGTTTGTCGACAAGAGTTTTATTTTTATTATTTTTTAAAAAAGGAAAGCGAAAAAAAGAATGAAAGGTTTTACAACTCATTTTAAAATTCATTCAAATGAGTTGTAAACCCTCCCCTTTAATATTTTTCATGTGGTTTCAAAGGAAGAAAAAGAAAAATGCTTTCTTTTCTTAACTACAATCGAAATGCTTCAGAAACTAATTTTTGTAATTTCATTGTTATTTTTTTAAAAAAAAAACATATCGTAATTAAAACTAAACGTTTTCGTTTTAATTGCCTGTTAGTTTAATACGNTTTATATATATACTTTTCTTACAGATGAAAATTCTATTTATTAAAAAAAAAATAATAATAATAATAAAAAGCTTATTTTCTTAAAGGTTATAGAAAGGAAGAGGAGAAGAGAAAAAAGCTGATGATGCTAAAAATGGAATGAAAATGTCGACAATAATCCAGGAAGAATTGTTTCATCTGAATCCTTCCTAAATGTATGACTGATACTTAAGTGATTGTTGGTCTGCCAAGCAGTATTGACCTGTTATGGGGATCTGGAGTTTCCGTTCGTAAGCCATGTCTAACATCTTTCTAGAGATTGTTCAGCAAATTAGTCGAAGAAGAGAGGAATTTTCGTCTTAAGTTCAATAATCCATCATAAATGTTACAGAAATGTAATTTTTTTTAAACTTTATTTTTTCTTTATTTCTTGACACTCTGCATTTATAATACTTTTAAGAAATAAAGCTTATGTTTTATTTAATATTTAAATTACCTTACGTTAATTTATTTTAAAATTAAACAAGCTTTGACTATTATATAACTTGTATAATTTTTTTTTCTTTTATAAAATATAAAAATATGTTTTTTTTCCTTTTTACTAAGGATGTATGGATAGTAAATATCGTAGGTTTTTTCAAAAAAGTCTGTCTCCATAACTCTTACTGCGAATAAATCCTATAATTTCTTCTGTTTTGATCTTTCAAAAATATTTTACTAACTTTTGATCCGTTCCAGATACAAAATTCTGGGTAAAAGCCAAAATTATAAGTGGAATTTTTTATTTAAAAAAAATATACTAAGGAGACA
>NW_019384294.1:206068-249688 GCF_000671375.1 Centruroides sculpturatus | reverse complement strand
TATATATATATAATTTTTTAAAAGTTTAGTTTGTCGACAAGAGTTTTATTTTTATTATTTTTTAAAAAAGGAAAGCGAAAAAAAGAATGAAAGGTTTTACAACTCATTTTAAAATTCATTCAAATGAGTTGTAAACCCTCCCCTTTAATATTTTTCATGTGGTTTCAAAGGAAGAAAAAGAAAAATGCTTTCTTTTCTTAACTACAATCGAAATGCTTCAGAAACTAATTTTTGTAATTTCATTGTTATTTTTTTAAAAAAAAAAACATATCGTAATTAAAACTAAACGTTTTCGTTTTAATTGCCTGTTAGTTTAATACGTCATTTAATTAAATAGAACTATTAAAATAAGAAAACTTTTTAAAAAATATACAAAGGAAATCAATCGAAATTATTTGGTTTGATATATAATAAACGTTAAAACACTTTACGATTCGACTATAGCTATAGATACAAGTAATATACATAATTTATTTGTTTCCAGTATACTGAACATAACAAGTGAAGTATTATATTATTCCAATATCGGAAAAAAAAATTTTTATAAAGCTAGACGAGTTTGAATGTTATCGAAAAACATTTCAAAAAGATACAAATCGAACTTTCTCTTCCTATACTTGTCATAAATGTTACTATTTGCCATTTCATTTTCTAGCAAACCATTACAATATTCATCCTTGTAAAAATATATAAAATATATATATATATATATTTTATATAAATTTTTTCTATTTTTAAAGGGGGGAAAAGTTTCCACAAGCTGTCTACAATATCATCAAACGTAAAAATTGAAAGTATATTACATTTGCTACAGTCACAGTTCAGATAGTATTGAACTGTAGTGTGGTTACAATAGCACCTAGAAAATTACCACTTTGAGACTCTTTCTTGTTTTTGGTGTCGAAGTGTAAGAACTGACGGCAGATGTATCATTATATCAGCGCAGTGGTCTAGTCTTGGACGTTATTTTCCCATTTCTCTTGGCCTCAGGACCCGTCGATGTGACAGCTACAGGAAGCAAAGTGTTTCCTGGTGTCACGTGACTAAGACAGATTTATCTAGTTCCCCCTTCTCTCTTCTGCAACTCTTTGTTAGTGGCCCGAGGCTACATATATGGTACTTGTAACTGCTTCCTTTGCAACTTCCTATTATGGATAGTTGCAAAGAGCATTCCCTTAAGACGATTGCCATCTTTAACAACAACAATATTAGATAATAGCTAAGTGACATTTCTTATATGAGCATTGATCCAACTAATATTTCCTTAAATGTAATATACTTTTTCTGATTCTCTTGTAACTGTTGATAAGGAAATTTGTCAAGCGGCTATCAAAAGAATTATTTACATGTTACCATATTTTCCTTATTTAATAAATGTAAAAAATATATTTTCGTTTTATTTATTTTATGTTTTATAAAATTTATAAAATTATAAATTTAAATAAGATTTTTCTAAATTGAGAAATTATAGAAACATTTTAAAAGTGATTAAATAAAAATAAATTTTTTAATTATTAAATTATAATAGATTTAAGAAAATAAATCACAAAATTTCGTGGCTTTCTGTTTTAAATTAATAATCATGGATTACTTTAAAAAATATTCTCACAGTTCCGTAGGGAATTTTCTGAATAAAACTTTTAATATTTAGTGAATTTTTCCACATAAAATCTTCAATTGTTTTTTAGATACTATTTTAGATTTTCTTTTCTGTAATGAAGCTAAAGAACAATAGAAGTTTTTCCAAAGAAAATAATGTAATTGTAGAACTTTTTCTTTATAAACGAACAAAACCTTGATAAGAAATTTTTCATATCAAACCATATAACTAAAGAAATTTTTTTTCTAGATAAAATACTATTTTGTGCGGAATTTTTATAAACGAAACTACCAAAATATAACCTCTTAACTTGTTTAAAATTTCATTTTTCTTATTTAGATCTCAATAACTGTCAGCTACACATAAATCTATATACGTGTGTAGCTTATATATATATTTTTAATAGGTTTAAAATTTTCAAAATACAGTATATAAATAAATGTACAAAAAAAACGGTTGAATTTATCTTAACTCATATATAAATATTTACTATTTATAAAAATTTTAAGCTCTAGAGTTAATCTTTAATTACAAATTAAATAATTTTACTTTCATTTATTTATTTTCAGGTAAAAACACTTTAAGAGGATTTTTATTTACTTTAATGTAGAATTGACTATTTATTCATATATTTACACAATTTAAAAAGTATAATTTAAACTGTTTTGCCTTAATTTATAACATACTTATAATCTAGTTATTGTCTTATGATGTCAGAAACATTACTTAATCCCAATAATTTCACGTGTGACTGCTTGTAACCATCCTTTATTTTAACATCATTGACGGTTCAATTTAGAAGAATTAGAATATAATTTCTGTGAAAACAAATAAGTAAAGGTTATAATAATAAGTTTAAGATTGGAGATTTAACAATAACTCAATAAAGAATGGCGTAAAGTATGTTTAAAAGTAAAGAGAATGAGACTAACTTTCAAACAATTTTAGCATTGAAAACTGCAACAGTGTAGCTTTTAATAGAAGGAAAAAAGTAAAAACACTTAAAAATTTAAGTAAAATTTGTATTTTTGTAGACATAAACGACTCATAAAAAATTTAAAATATTTTAAAAATGGCTTTTATTAAGTCGTAGTGTATAAGAGATATTCTTATATATCTTTATATTGAAAAGACAGATAAAATTTTTAAAAAATTACGATATAATTTCTATAAAAATAAATAAGTAAACCGACGTAAAAATAAGTTTAACGTTAGAAATTTTATTACATTTCACTCAAGAGTGCTAAAAAGTATATTTAAAAGTAAAGAGAATAAGACAAACTTTACATAATTTTAGCATTAAAACTGCTGCAATGCAAACTTCGATTGAAGGGAAAAATTATAAAAAATTAAAATTTAACTAAAATTTGCATTAGTGAAGATATAAATGATACAGAAGAAAATTCTAAAGATTTTAAAAATGAGAGAAAATGTTTAAAAATGTCTTTTGTTGAGACATAGTTTATAAGAGAAATATATCTTCTTATACAAAAGACATTGTAAGATGTACAAAAATATTTTTTAAGAAATAAATTTTCTGGAAAGAAATGCTTATTTAAAACTCGTTCAGCTTATTCTTACTCTCTCCCCTTTTTCCTTTTTTTAACTCGCAAAGTTTTGAAAGAAATCCTTACATTAAAATAGGAAATTTAACTTTAGTTACATCTTGATGAATTGCTAAATGATTTTTTTTTTAAAAAAGGAAATTAATTAATATCATTAACTATAATTACTAGCATGAACAGAGTATGTATCTTTTATCTCAATCTCTACAAATGGGATGTTTTTCTTCTTCTTGCTTATCATAAGATTTTCATTTTGGTATGTGCTCTGAATGCATACCATATTGCAGACTCGATGCAGGATTAATAGGAAAAGAGAAAACAGAAAGCAATCTATCTACATTCATACAGAATGAATGGAGATTTATAGAAATCGGTAACATTATACATTAGAACTAATATAATTTATTAAACGAATTTTTTAAAATATTCGTTATTAAATAAGTCTCAATTTATGTTTTAAAAATATTCAAAAAATTACTTTTATTTAATTAGAAAGTGTTTAATTTTTTCCCTGTTTTAATTGACAAATTATTAAGATTGTGTTTCAGCTTTTTATTTTTTATTATTTTATTTTATTTTATTTTTTTAATATTTAAGCTGAAAGGACAGAGCAAATATTTATCTAACAATTAATATAACTAACTAAATAAATATTTGCACGTAATTATCAAATAAATATTTGTCTATGATTTTTCTAATGTGAAAATAATATCACAAAGTAATTGTTTTTCCTTGTATTATTTTATTTTTTCTTATCATACAGGTCCTATAAAATAATAATTGTTAGCACAGAAGTGATTTAAAATATCCTCTAGAAAGTTTTTATTTATTTATATTAATATAAATTTTATAGGTAAGTGGAGATTGTGGTATTTTTTTATGATTAGAACAAAGAAAAAAATTCGCGTTTTATATATATATATATAACCTTTTCTATTTTAGTTTTTAAATTAATAATAGAAAAATTATATATATTAAAAAGAAGTTTCTCTCTGTCTAGCTAATCGTTATTTTCTCGCTCTGCTTCTTGCTACTACAATTTTTTTATTAAATAATTTAATATGTATCCCTTGTATATTTTTATGTCATCATAATATATATGTATATATCACAAGATAATTTCTGACTTACCAGCATCACGGATATTTTTTTTATTTGGCCAGAAATCAATGAATAAACCAATTTATATAATGATTTTTATCCGCCTTTTAATTACGTTTTTATATTAATATATTAAATTTAGAAGGAAAAAAAAGATTTAAAAAAATAAAATTTTAAAATTAGAAATTTTTTAAAATTCTTTATTGATCAATGGTGTTAACTTCAAAAATGAGTTGATAGGAAAATTAGAATATGGCATCATCACTCGCAGTCTCTCTTCCTGATTATTCTAATTAAAGCAGAATTGTTACGCAAATTTTAATAGAAAATTAAACGATAATGGCATTCTGTAATGATTTAATGTTAAAAGATACGACATTTTATAAGAAGAAAATAAATTAAAGCAACGTATCTTGTATACAGCTTCATCTTTGTAGTGCTCTGTACAAAGAAATAAAAATATTAAAATAGGAAAAGTGTAATGTTTTTGGAAAACGTGATGATAATAATTTAAAAAAATAAACTTGGAAGAGAAAAAATGTAATATAACTATTAAAATTGCTATTAAAACTTAAACTTTTTAAGATAATAAAATGTACGTGAAGTACTTATTCAACCTTAATGATATCCATAGAAATCATGATTATCTATAGAAATTTCGCTATTTTTTTTATAGTGGGCTATATTTAATGTATAGAGGAGTGCCTAATATTTTATGAATGTTCATAACATATGCTATACAAATTACTTCTAATACAAGATTGCGTGTAAAACACGGTTACACAAGCTGTCACGTCAATCTGTACTATATTCTAAAGAAAGTTCATTTTTATGGAACGAAGGTATACAACTTAAATATATCTTATAATAAGATGTCTATTTTCATATTCAAGACTCGTATTCAGCTTAAGTACATCAATCTCTAGTAAAGAATCGTGCTAACTTTTTATCTATGAAAAGCCGCGTTATAACAAATTATATCCTTAATTAAGAAGGATTATAATTTATACAGAATTTAAAAAGAAATAAATTTTGAACCTTTTCGTGTTCCTAAATATAAATTATTGAGATCTAATTTAGATTTAAGGTAAATCGAGAAAGAAGAAGAAGAAAAAAAATTGATATTTATCTTATCAGTTTGGCTATCTTCCGTGTTACTATAGTAATACTCCACAAACTTTACATAATTTTAGCATTAAAACTGCTGCAATGCAAACTTCGATTGAAGGGAAAAATTATAAAAAATTAAAATTTAACTAAAATTTGCATTAGTGAAGATATAAATGATACAGAAGAAAATTCTAAAGATTTTAAAAATGAGAGAAAATGTTTAAAAATGTCTTTTGTTGAGACATAGTTTATAAGAGAAATATATCTTCTTATACAAAAGACATTGTAAGATGTACAAAAATATTTTTTAAGAAATAAATTTTCTGGAAAGAAATGCTTATTTAAAACTCGTTCAGCTTATTCTTACTCTCTCCCCTTTTTCCTTTTTTTAACTCGCAAAGTTTTGAAAGAAATCCTTACATTAAAATAGGAAATTTAACTTTAGTTACATCTTGATGAATTGCTAAATGATTTTTTTTTAAAAAAGGAAATTAATTAATATCATTAACTATAATTACTAGCATGAACAGAGTATGTATCTTTTATCTCAATCTCTACAAATGGGATGTTTTTCTTCTTCTTGCTTATCATAAGATTTTCATTTTGGTATGTGCTCTGAATGCATACCATATTGCAGACTCGATGCAGGATTAATAGGAAAAGAGAAAACAGAAAGCAATCTATCTACATTCATACAGAATGAATGGAGATTTATAGAAATCGGTAACATTATACATTAGAACTAATATAATTTATTAAACGAATTTTTTTAAATATTCGTTATTAAATAANTCAATATATTGAGTCAAAATAAAGTAACAAAATCGTAAAATAGAAATCCTTACAAGCTTCCTATCAAACTTAGTTTCCTCAGAAAAATAATATAAAAAAATAATAAGAAGAAGAAAAATTAAAGTAATAAATAATGTAAAATTCGACAAAATAAAACACATATAAAAATGATCGATTAAGAAAACATTTTATGAATAACAATCAACAGTTTAACAATCAATTAACCTGATTGTAAACATGATTAATATGCCATGAGTTTAATGATTAAAAGACAAATTAGCACAATGAAGTTTAGTAATTATGTTATACGGTTTTCCTCTGCTTTGAATAACGTAACTTGAGTAACTTGGTACGAACACTGTATACAAAATGTATTTTTATCTTTTGTAAAATGTCTCTTAGTTTATAAATTACGCTATTTGTGAATTTTTTAAAAAATATTCTACACCTTTAGAAATTATTTATATATTTTATTTTTAGTTTACAACGTGATGTGTAACTTTGGTAAATAGTTTATGAACTTGAGGTAACGATCAATGTGTTGTGTAAAATTTTATTCAAACTCATAAAGATAAAATTAGAAAACAGTGAACGAAAAATAATTAATTAATTCTTCTATTTATTTATATTTATTCTTTAATTATTGAATAATTATAAAAGCAGAATTAGTACTACTCAGAATGCTGTTTGCGTTAACTGTGATCACAGATAAACAGTATATAAATTATGAAAAAATAAAAAATAAAATAAAATAAAATTTAGCACTTTTAGTCTAATAAATACTAAACATAACTTCTAAGGATATAACTTTGAATACGATATAAATAAAGCAGCTGATATATCCATCATAACTATCAAAACTTATCATCTCATTAACGAGTGCATCCAAAAATTAACACGTTATAAGCTATAATAGTTTAGTAAATGTTAAACATAAACGTTAACGATATATAACTTTGTAGAAGCAATAAATGAGACATATTTATAACTATAGTTAAATATATCCTGTATAAAGTATCAACTCTTATCACACCATGACGATGATACTAACGTCGTTTCCAAGAACCGATTCCTGAAAGATGTTAAGGAATTAAGAAGACTCATTACATCTTTACAGATATAATAAGCAGAAGAAAAATATTACAGTTTCGTCTTCGTAAATTCACCTACTCTCAGCAGAAAAGAATATATCTTTTTTTTTTTTTTTTTTCTTCTGTCTCTTTTATCATCGACTTTCAAAAGTCACGAAGTGACTTCTCTGACTAGGGTTATTGCTGGTCATAAATCTTGAGTAAGTCCGCTCGGATCGGGAGGTTATTTGACAGTTTAACCGAAAAAGTCTTCCGTTACTGTATCGGTCACTAGAACAAATTTAGTTTGTGGTCGAAATGATATAAAAATAGCAGAAACCTGTACATGAATCGCTACTCTCCATCTTCCACTTCGTCATTGAATAATAAAACTATTTATATTCCAACTTTCACCTTTTATTCTCGGATAATTTGAAATCATTTAAGAAAATTCCTGTTAAATTTTGAACAGAAATACCTCACATCTATATATATTTAGCCTTAAGAATCTCAAGAAGTAGCATCTCAAGCGATCATTCTCTTAGCCATTTATATTGTGATATTGAACCGCTGCATAGTGATATTGTATATCGTAACTTAAGGTGAGTTTGATAGAATATCTTAGGCTACTTTTATATATAAAATGATTTAAGATAAAGAAGATTCTTGTACTCGCTTCAAAAGTTACCAGTACAGAGGGATCCTTGTGAATTTTCGATTTCTATGTATTGGTCGAAATCTCATCAAAGGGAAAAATCTTTCTGGAAGAATTCTTTCATCAAGTATGACGAACAAAAGGATTTCTTTGAGACATATGGTTTTCATCATAGTTTATTTTTCAATGGATGGATTTACTACCTTTCGGTCGATATTATCTTTCAATAGCTTTATTTTCAATAGTTTTGCGATCATATAGTTTGAGGACTGAGGACTTGCTTCAGCATTTAATGAAGATAAAAAGAAAAAATATGAAATTCTTTCGTAAATCAATTACTTTGAAGTTGATTTTTAGCGTATAGATTAATGCACAAATATTCAATTTTGATGTATTAAACTGTTGTGCAAGTTATAATGAAAAAGTCATGTTAATTATTCTAAAAAAATTCTCCTAAATTTGAATAATGTTATTTCAGAAAAGTTTGCTTACTTTCAGCATCATTACAAAATAAAATAAAGTTACTTAAAGATAACATATTATGAATCTATTTACTAATAAATAATATTGAATTTACTTATATTATCATCGAATTTTAGAAAAGATGTATGAATTGAATATTTGTATTGAGATAGATGTAAATAATGAATACTTCGAAGCATTTAAGTTAAATATTATTGTATACACACGCAAATTTCCTGTTTTATTTATCATTTCTGACAGTTTTTTTTTCTTGTTTGCGATAACAAAAAAACTTAATCAGTAACAACAAAAAGTGTCGAGAATGATAAAGAATGTACAACTCCGAAATGTTTGCAGAAAGTGAGGGTCTGTGGTTTCTTTCACACACAAATTGACTTTGAATCAGTCTTCTATTCTTTACTGTTTACCAACTGAAGGTTTCTTCTTAACACCTATGTCGTATCGCATCTCAAGCTTTGACAGCATGATTAGTGTACTAATACAATGAATTATCTTTTGTTTTTTTTATAGTAAAGTAGCACTCCTGTAACATTGAGATTAATACCACGAAAACAAACAGAGAACATACTGTTGTACATCATTGTCGACATTTTTTTGATAGCTTTTGAAGTACTGAATTGTGTCAAAGATGTTGACCTTAGTAAAGAATTTCTTTTTAGGAAAAAAAACACTCGATATTGGATATATATCTGTTATAAAAATCGAATTAAATAATATGTATACGAGGAATAAAATATTGGTTTCAGGAACGAATGTTTTGTTATTTTTTTTATAAAATAAATTCCAAAAAATTTATTTTTATGACATATTAATTTAGTTTATAACTCCTAAAATTAACTTGTGATGATTTAAATATATTTAAAATACTTAAAATTCGATTTTATAATGTTAAAAGATAAAATTAAACATTTAAAGTTGAACCAGACTAAACTAAAATTCAATATTATCGAATTGATCGTAGATACGACTGTTAAAGCACCATTATAATCAATGACCGAATAATTCTAAATTTTACAGTTTTCAAACATAAAAATTTTATATATTTTAAAGTTTAAAACTAAGAATATAAATTTCTAATAAAAGTATTTAATAAAACATTAAATGTTTAAGAATATTGTAATGAATAAAAATATAGACGATTGTTTTAAATTAAAATATAAAGAAATTAAATAATAAAAAAATAATTTATTAATATTCATATGAATTGATATAAAAGAAGAAAAATTGAAATATTAATCTAGCAATAAAGAGGAGACATAATGGATTTACATTATGCTGCCTTATCATCATCATCATCATTATCATCCATCTACCGCTACAGCATGTTGTCTACTTAGCTGATTCAGCAGTTTTCTCTGATTTGCCAAAGTTGTTGTTGTACAAAAGTTCCTTTCCTCTTCATTTTTTAATACGTTCTTTCGATTTCCAACGTACTTTCCCTTTTACCATTTTTTTTCCTCTGGTTTCAATTAAAAAATTTTTTTCCTCGGGATTCTTTCTTTCATTCTCATCATATGCCCCAAACCATCTAATCCAAAATCGACCAATTTTATTTTCAATATTTTCAATCTTCGAACTTCTTTATATTTTTATTTCTTATCTGATCTTTGTTTTTGCTAAAAAAATTCTCGGAAATTTTACATTCATCATCGAACTTGAATCTGTTTTGAATGCGACAAAATTAAATCATATATAATAATTAATTTTATATATTATTCTACGTAAAAAGTTCATTTAATTAAAATTAGTATAAATAGAAGAATAATTATAAGAATGCAGAATTAATAAAAATGTTTTTTTTTTTTTAATATAAGAAGGAATTTTCGAGCATTAAATTTTTATTATTTTTAAACTAAATTTACGATAAATTTACTTTTACTGACTTAAAATAAATTTTAATTTTGTATGACTTTTTCGTTAAAGCAATAAATAATTATTATGAACAGATTAAACCAAATGATTTGTATAAGCTAGATGATTCTTGTGGATAAGGTTTGATATCATTAACGATGCCAAGAACTTCTTTCAAATTTCACTTTGTTCTTTATATAAGCATATGATTTATGCACCAAGTATAAACTTTAGTATGTAGACAGTATTTTCATCTGAAGAAACAGAGTTAGATTTAAAACTTGTTTAGTCCCGAGTGGGAACGAACCTACTTCCTACGATTACATTCTTTGCTACTGGATTTTCGTTTGTTTTTTTTAGGTTAGACATTTGTTTATATACTTTGTTTCTTAACAAAACAGTACTTTATAAACATACGACATAAAACAATCTAAAAATTCTGAATATTACAATTTTTACTAATCTATATTTTTTACATTCCAGAAGTTAAATTTTATATAAAAAAATCTTCCCTACTATTGATATCAAATTATTCATTCTATCAGATTTATTTTAAAAATATTTAAAATAAATTTAATATTGAATCTAATAAAATATTTATGGCAAAAATTTAAATATTTATCCTGTCAAAACAAACCGAAAATATTTGTCAAATCAAAAACAAATTTCGACTTTAAAAATAACTAGTATAACTTCAATTTAGATATTAAAAATATTTGAATATTTTTACATAGTAACATCAATATAAAATATCTCTTCTAANTTCAAGAACTTCTTTCAAATTTCACTTTGTTCTTTATATAAGCATATGATTTATGCACCAAGTATAAACTTTAGTATGTAGACAGTATTTTCATCTGAAGAAACAGAGTTAGATTTAAAACTTGTTTAGTCCCGAGTGGGAACGAACCTACTTCCTACGATTACATTCTTTGCTACTGGATTTTCGTTTGTTTTTTTTAGGTTAGACATTTGTTTATATACTTTGTTTCTTAACAAAACAGTACTTTATAAACATACGACATAAAACAATCTAAAAATTCTGAATATTACAATTTTTACTAATCTATATTTTTTACATTCCAGAAGTTAAATTTTATATAAAAAAACTTCCCTACTATTGATATCAAATTATTCATTCTATCAGATTTATTTTAAAAATATTTAAAATAAATTTAATATTGAATCTAATAAAATATTTATGGCAAAAATTTAAATATTTATCCTGTCAAAACAAACCGAAAATATTTGTCAAATCAAAAACAAATTTCGACTTTAAAAATAACTAGTATAACTTCAATTTAGATATTAAAAATATTTGAATATTTTTACATAGTAACATCAATATAAAATATCTCTTCTAACAGGAAAAAAAAAAATTTATGATAAAAATAGCAGCATACTATATTTTTAATAGTGGATAGCATCGGTTAAAACGCATTAAGCAATCATTAAAACCATTCAGATATAATTTTCTGCTCCATTTCTTAATCGCCATTTGCACCAAAAACCTTATCTGAAAAGTATCCAGTGCTATAAAATATCGCCTATCAACTTGGTTCGACTTTTAAAACGTTTCCATTTTAAAATAATAATAATAATAATAAAATACTACTCTATCTTCTAAAGTGCTTCAGTTCAAAAAATTGCTTAAGCAACTTCATCATAAATATTCTAAATTACTTTTCTCCATCCAGGTTTTTTTAAAGGGAAAAAAATAGTGTCGTAGATATTGTGTAGTAAAACATCCATGACATATTTAAACTGGATACAAACAATTTTTTACGAGTTCGTTAAACCGTGTTTGACTCTATTAAAAATTGATAACACAATCCGTATCACGTAAGTAAAAATCCAATTTGCAATTTTACAACTGATCAAAACGATTCGATAGAAAGATATACACGAATATCATATACCAGAGCTATACAATTTTTCTCAGAGGGAGAGATGGAGGGAAAAAAAAGGAAGAGAGAGAGATACATCTTGAAATTTTATAAGCCCCTGAGTAATAATAAACTTTATCTAGACACTTATAAATATAAACTATGGAACATTTAAAGTCATTATTGGTAAAATATCATTTTTGAATATTCTCCTTTATCATATTTTTTTGTTACTTTATCAGTTATGTTTTTATTTATATTTCTTGGAAGAAAATTAATTCTAGCGAATTTCTGTATAAATTTGTATAAAATATATTGTTAAAATTGAGTTTTTAAGTAAATTTTTATCAAATATTTTACTTAAAATCTTACATAAAAGCTCAAAACTATAAAAGAATTCATTGGAAAATGGAAAGTTTTATTTATATAAAAAGTCGATTTCGTTATACAAAATTCTACTAAAAATTACTTCAAATAATAATTTTATAAAAAAATTTTTAGATAAATATTAACAATTTTGAAATTGTTACAAATTAATTTTTATATAAAAAAAGTATTTAAAATATTCTGTTAAAATTTTTCCGTATATAAAAAAAAATTGATTATAAAGCACCCTTTCAACGTAAAATAATATTTAATAAATAAATAATATATCAAAACTTAATAATTTATTTGATTCTATAGAAAAGTTTAATTTAATTTTATGTATATTTATATTTACAATATTATCAATTGTTGAAAGGAATGAAATATCTAGAACGGAAAAAAAGTCTACAGCTGCTTGATTCAGACTAAAGAAAGCTATCATAAAAAGGGCATCATTATCCTTTCCCGTGCACAGTCGATTGCTGTCCCAGCTGGAAATAACTGGCCACATCGAGCGATCACCCTCCTTAGCAGAAGACCCTTAATGTAAGTATCTAGGTGCACATATTCTTCGGATGGTTTAGACACAAATTATATGAGAGTAACTGCACGAAGAGTAAGAGAGAAAAAAGCTGTTCACGTAAACAATAATAACGTAAACACCAAATTAAAAATAATTCATCTTCTTATACAATTTATCATGTAAAATTACACAATTAGTTTATCTTTAAAAAAAAACAAAAGCGAAATTTACTTAATAATATTTTATCCATGAAGAATGGTTAATTGCTGGAAGTTAACATAGCTAGAAAAGATTTATTGAACAGGTGTATTATTTGCATTAATATTATCACTGCCTTCTGTACACAACATAGGAATTGATTGAGTAAACATATTACCATGTAAATCCTTATTATAATATTAATTATCTCGAAACTAAACGTTTATCGTCAGTTAAAAGAGTTAAGTAAATATAGGGAAAAAAACGTATATATGTATATATATATGAACATTTTTAACCATTAAAGTAATTTTACATCAATTATCGAAGTGTTAAATAATTAGGTCGTAACATTAATATGTTTACTTTCAATTACGGGAATTTAACGTATGAATCCTCCTCTAAAACGTATAAATTTACTTTTAAATTAAAATTTACGAGATTTAAAAAAAATATATATTTTTAAAACTATTTACATATTTAATTTGTTTCTTATGGTTATTAATTAATAACTTTATTTATGTTTAACATGTTTACTTATCAGCTTCATGATTTAACATATTAGATGAACTCAGAACATTAATAACTTTAAAACTCGTGCTTACATTTCTGTCGAAAATTATTCACTAATCTTCGTTGGTAGGAGAGGAAAAAATTAAGTTAGAGTATTTTCTTCTGGTTTAAAGTTCTGTAAATTTTTTTGCCTTTCTTAGTTTTGTTCTCGAAAGTCTATTAAAATCATGCAAATAGCTAGTTTGACATATGGCTCACTGGACGTTACACGACACCTAATATTAATGGTGCACTGATAAATGAAGCTATGTGCACTCTATTGCACACCGACTGCTACAAATGACAATGCTGACAATGTATAGTTGGCTACCGTTGACAATCAAGAGAGTAGTTAAATGTTATCCTACATTTTGCACGTTTAGAAATCATTTAACACATCAACAAATGTATCAAAGCTTCGTTTCCATTTTTTTTCTTTAACCTTCGCTTTAATGACATTTGTATTAAATATTTGACTAGACAATTTCGAGTGGTTAATATATATTACAAAAATTTTTTTCTCTTCTAATTTGGATATAAAATAAAAATATTGAGCTAAAGAATTATTAAACAAATTAAATTTGCATAAAGTTGAATGAAAGGAAAGAAAAAAAACCTACTGCCTAATTACTTTAAATTTAAAGAAATTAATTAATTTTCTATTACTATTAAATCATTATTAAATTTGGAAAAATCATTAAAATTAGAAAACTTAATTAAAAAATTTCAATTTCATTGTTTATTGTGTAAAAACGCAATTAAATATGAAATTGATTAAAATTCAAAAAAATGAAATGAATAAATTTCAATTTCATTGTTTATACATAAATATAATTAAAGATGAAACTGATTATAATTAAGAAAGAAAGAGAAAAAGAAATTAAAAGTTTTCAATTTAATTTAATTTCAATTCCTCAACAAAAAACGAAACAATTTTCAAAGCTTTTCCATTTTATCGACATGAAAAATAAATAAATATTATTAATAAGAAGCGATGAATAAATTTTTTATTGTCATATATTTTTTTAAAGAAAAAATATATATATTTTAACGAAATAAAATAAAACATCTTAAACTTATTTTAGAAAAAAGTTAGAATGGATATATTTTTAAATAATAAAACATTCTTTTTAAAAATATTAATGAATAAACAAAAAACAACAAAGTTAAATTATTAACGAACAACTTTAAAGACGTTTATATCTAAATTTAACCGAAGAGAAAAAAAAAATAAAATAAAAAATAAAGGAATGAAAATGTTTTCAGCACCTGTTCCATTCCTAATCTTAGCTGTAGACATTGGCAAGATGTGAAATTTCACAATCTTTTCAAGATCAACACAAAATCCACATAATCCAACACACAGAAATTTCCGTCATTCCGAAGTTAGAAAAAATAAACAATTTTTCTCTGCCAATATCCACATATTTTCTTGCCGTTAAAACATTTAAAATACGTTGTAATCTACAAATATCAGATGAAGAAGAACAAACTAAGCCGTAGGCATCTTACACGAAGGTACAGTCAACCATAGCAAAACTTTTAGATATTGTTTCCCAATAAAAGATACTCGAAATGTTACTGAGCTTATAGAAATAAGACTTGAGGCTAAAACAACGTTTACAGAAACTATTGTTCCTTGCACGTATTATCTTGTATAGTATAGTTCTAAGAAAACTTTGTTGTTGGCGCAATACGAGAAAATGATTTCTCTGATAATTCTTGTTTGTTCTACGTCTTCTTCCGTCACGAAATCTTACCATGAAATACATTTTGTAACCGTCTAAAGGAACGTTTCCTCTTGCTTATTATCTTTTTCCGATATCTTTGCCCACGCTATTTACTATGGAACTGGGTTCAGAAAATTTAGCGTGCACATATACTCCCCACATGCTACTTTCTCAAGAATACCACTCGTCTACTCACTCCTTTAACTCACAGCACGCTTCCAAAGGAAACAGCGTTGATCAAGGAAAGGTAGACAAAAAAAAAAGTTCACGACGAAGGAAGAACTAACAAGGAAATTAAAAGAAAAGAAAATAAAAGAGTCGATGAAGTTCAGACCATGATTTTTCCAAAAGAGAGAGAGAGGAAGAGGAAAAAAAGAGAGAAAATAACCGAACTATCGAGTAAGGGAAGTGGAAGAAACTAAAACAACTAAAAAATAAAGAAAGGTCCAACCGAGTAAAATTTTCGTTCAGGTATGAAAAGGGGGAGAAGGGAGAAGAATATATATATAAAAAACGTTTTTTGAATTCAATGTTCGAATTTTTCAAACGGGGTATACACATTTATCTTGTTGCTGTTTCGCATCTTTTAAGTAGATTTTGAAAATGTGATTTTCGTTCCAATTCTTTTATTGCTAGAGTGCATTTCGAAAAGAGTGGGGAGGGTTGAAACTGTTTTAAATTCTTTTTCAATCCAACTGTTCGTGGTAATTGTTTTTTCATCTCTTCCTGGAATGAAACTTGTTAGAATTCTCTCTTTTCTCTTTCTACTCGATCTTTTACCCAATTCTATTCTTTTGAAGGTGTATTAAAAAGCTTAAAAATAATTCTTTACCGAAATGAAAATCCTTCTATAGTTGATACAATTTTAGTAAATTCAATAATAGCATTCTTTCTAAACTAAAAGAGGGGAAAAAATTTTTTTAAATAGCAAAATAAAAATTTTTCGTTTAGAAACTTAATTCATTTTGAATGGAATGCAATTTTTTAAAAAAATAAATTAATAAATAAAAACCGGTTTTATTTATTATTATAATGAATTTAAATCACATTAAATATACTATTTACGCTGCTATCCAGATATAAATCATGGATTTTTTTGTATCGAATCTTAATTTAGCAAGTTTAATAAAAATAAAACATTTTTTACTATTAAAAATATTCTTTCGCAAATAAAAAATATTTATTTATTAAATTAAAAATTATATAATTATTTACAATTTAACTTTTTAAAAAAAATTAATAAATAATACTAGTTTTTTAATAACATTTTTAAATTTAAAAGTTAGAATTAGCAGAAAATAAATATTTAATTGCCATTTTTAAAATTAACAAAATACTTTTTGTGTTTTAAAATATATTTATGAATGCTTAGAAATATTTATAAAGATCATAAAGATATTTAACTTGGGATTTATTGAGTGACTTTTTGTTTTAAAGCGAAAATATGATATATTTATTTTGTTTATATAACAGCTTATAACCAACATTTCTCGACAGATGTTACAGATATGGGTCAACAAAACGTGTTAAGATATAACAAAGTAGTTTGTAGTAAATAAAATCTCTTGCTTATTGTGTTAAACAATAGATATATATGTCAACTAACTCTTGTAAATAATCCTCGTGAGAAAAAACAGTTACTTACAAATGATTTTTTTACTTTTTTTCTGGTTGTGTACAATAAAAACGAATGCGTTTTTATGTTTCAATATACTCTATTCACAGCGAAAAATGCTGTACAATTATCCCTACATATGGGATTTTGTGGCTAAAACTTTCACAATAAAGAAAATGATACGTTACTTTGTAAGCATTTAGTAATACATTCTTTTAAGTAAACAAGAAAGTTTTAGAACATTTTACTATTCTACTGCCATAATTAAGATTTAACGCAATTAACGTAACAATTTTTCCGAGTCTTTTACAGAGGAAACTATCAACAAATTCTATAAATTGCATCGACTAATTCCACTGCTAAGATACTTCTGTCAACGCTTTCTATTCAATTAGATAACAGAAATTGGTTAAATCTGTAGTCTTGTTAAAATAAATGACATTTTATTTTTCCCAAAAGCATTCTTAATTCCCAAGCAAATGCTGTTTTATTGTTGAACTCGCAAGAAAACATTCGAATGAAGTACAGTAAGTAAAATGCTGAGGGTATCTGCATCGTTTCTACTTCACTAACAACAATATGTTTACGTAGAAGGAGGGAAATTTTGATTGCAGGCTCTTAACGTTTTATTATTATTGTACTAAATTATAAAACGAAAAAAAGCCAAGAAACATTTTTAAATGTTTGTAACGTGATATCTTTTTTCCCAAAATTAATAAAAAAAAAAGAATAAAAATAAAAATACAAAGTATAGTCAAGTATTGCTATAATGGATTAATATAAAATTTTAAAGTTTCACGTTGCATCTTAATTGATTCTAAGTATTCCTGTAATAGATTATTGTAAAATTTTAAAAGATTTACGTGCTCTTTAATATCTTTTATTTAAACTCGTAACGGCAGCTTCAAAATATCGTTAAAAATCATATGGAATCGTGCTCTTGAAGACGATAACCTTTATCACAGAAGGATGTTTTCTGCCTTATAATTAAACAGATATATAGAAAAATCTATATAATAAATTTAATTAATGTATTTTCCAATTAATAAAACTGCTAATTTTCAAAAGATTATTATATTTTGGGAAATATTAAATTGATATTTTTTATTATTAGTTTTCAGGAATAAATTTAAAATTTCCTTCGTTAATAGTTCTGTAATAGATTGACATTCGGTTCGGCAGCTTATAATTATTTTCTACTTAAAAATAAAAGAATATTCGAGATTTAAATCGATACTAAACATTTGTATACGCATCATAGTTAACAAAGCAATTTCTAAAAGCTTTTGATGCTAGTAATTGGCAAGGTACTGTAGACTTAGATGAAACAGTATCCAACATAGCGGAAATTGCTAAAGCTAGCAGAAGATATATATAGATCAACTTTGGACATTAAGAAGAGTCTTGTCATCTTTTCATCTTCATCATCTTGTTTTCTATCTGCAAAGCTTATAGTCATTTCAATCAGCACTTACGAAATAAGCACTTCTGTTGCCAAATCTCATAATGATCTTCACTTGGCTGATTTTTGATATGATAGTTTTTCGTGTAACATTAGCGGAACAAAAATATCTCGAGAAGGATAAAAATCGCGTAAGATAGCTGTAAAGAATGAAAGAATATCCATTTGGAAACTTAAAAGAGATTGTTTCTCGGTTTTCCCCTTCTTTAATCATTAACCTCATGCTTGGATTGACTCTAAACATTATTTTATTATTTAAGATTGCATAAAAGTTTAACGTTAAAGGTACGAAAATATAGATATTTTTGAAGATATATTTCTAGGGAAAAATATACCTCAGTTTACTATATAAAAAATGCATGAAAGCAATATTTGGAAGTAAAAAAAACACGAGCTTTTATTATTATTTGTTTATTTAGATAATCGATCCTAATGATTTAATAACATTTTAGGCAATATTTTTAATATAAGTTTGGAAGAAAACATTATCTAATAGTCAGAAAGCGTGAGTCATTTGTTATATCTCATAGCTCTGTTAAACATCATTCTTTAGAAAGATGCACCTCTTAACGATTTTCCTTCCATCTAACAAAAATAACAAAACAGAGACCATCTTGTACAATGTACGTCAGGGACCTGTACCTGTCCCTGAGCAGTGGTGTGGTTTGTTGGTACAACACATTACAGCCAACAGATAACAGCTCAACGAGAAGGTAAGTTCCCATACGGTAGGTAAAAAAACACATGTGATCGTTTGTCAAGCGACACAATTCTGTCGATGGTTACAAGGTACGAGCTAAGAAGAAAGATCCAGAGACAGTCACATAGACCTCAGGTTTTGTTTTATTGAGTGCACTTTTGGTCGCATGGGAATCGTGGCTGGACTCACCATCTTCAATCTACTGGAACCAGTCAACTATACGAGGAAATATCACTTGACTTTTCCAACGTGCAGTAAGATGTTGGTGACTCGATCATTCTACCGGAACCAACATAGACTGCAAACGGATCACTGACGTTTTAAAGCAAGATAATACAAAACCATATAGAAAAAAAAATAATAATAATAATCTTACAGTCGCAAACAAAAGTATCTAAATTTGATAATTTTTAATCATTTATCTAGAGTCTGTATTTCACTTGCTCTCTCTCCTCTTCTTTCTCCTTTTTGTTTCTTTTTTCTTCATTAAAATACCGAACTTATCATTGATTACAACTTTGCTAGAATGTAAAGTAATACATTTTAAACGATCAATATTTCATCTCTTGGGAAATTTTCCAGCAAGCCATTTCAATAGAAGAAACAGGTCAGTTCCTCGATCGTTCCGATGCTAGCTGCACTGATGGAATATATTGAGACTTCCATTATCATAGCATGGTTTTATATTGGTAGTTCTGTAATGACATCAAAATTTTTTCTTTATTTTTTCCCCTTGCATCTCTTATGGAACTTTCTACAATCGGTTTAATACTAAAAAAAAAAATTAAATTACTTCAACCGCAGATTGTTTACGAGTGTAAATAAATATATCGATACACTATCGACAATTAGTTAAAAGTTAAATAAAATAATTAAATTATCGAGTTAGACTTCGCTCATATAATTAATTTTTTCACAGCTTCAATTAATCAATAAAACACTTTAAAAAACAAAGAAAAAATATTTAAAAAATACTTTTTATTATATAAATTTTAAAATTTAAATTTCTCTACTTTCTTTTTTTTATACTTTCTAGATAAATCTAAATTCCCATATCGTAAATCCCAGATTGAATATTGAATACAAATGATGCTGTCAACATTTATGAATTAAAATTATTCTCTTACCGTTTATTTAATCAAATTCTTTATATATTTTATTTAAATTATTCATTAGCTTATAAACTATATTAATTAGATAATTTAAAACAATCATTTTCTTCGATTTTTTCATAAAAATTCACTCAAAAGTAAACAAACATATATCTTAAAGAACAGAAACTTTTAATCAAAATATAAATTATATTTTCGATTTAAATTTAATTTCGGAATAAGTACTTTTTACCGTAAAACAATCGTAAATAACATTCAAAAATTACTATTTTTTTAAGGAATAAATTGTATAAAACTACTAGATTTATCCATTTTATAATATTGCCGGTTAGGATACGATGATAATATTTTATCCGGATATTTTCTAGACGTATCCTGAAACTTTTTCATATCATAAAGTATAAAAAAACGTGTACTAAATAAATTATTCCATGTAAAATTTATATTAGTAGAACACTTATATCAAGAACTATAACTCTTGCTTATAACAAGAAACTGATGATAAAAGACAGGAAAAAACAATATATATATTGTTTTTTTCCTGTCTTTATCATCAGTATATTTAGTCTATATTTATATTTTAAATTTAATTTATTTATCAAAGTGCGTTTTAAAGAACACACATCATTTTCGATTTATTAAATATTTACTAAACTTTAATTCGTTTTTATTTATAGATAACTGATATTTTTGTTGTCTATTAAACACGCGATAGATTTTCGTGCTTTCGTTAAGTACCATTACTTTGGGTAATAATTCATGTATCGTAAACGAATGAACTATCGATCAGGTAATACGAAAAATTGTATATAATTTATCTTACAAACAAAAATAATAAAATGCCCTCAAACAGGAAAAAAATAAGAAGAAGAAAAAGAATAAGAAACGTTTCGATTTTCTAATCATTTGCAGCATTTTTCTTTTACATTTTTGAAAGATTTACCATTAAACTTCGGTTTGTACACATGATAAAATATTTATAAATCAATTCATTTTCTTCATAAATATATGAAGTAAATTAAAAGAATAAAAAAAACTAACAAGCAATACACTTAAAAGAATTACACGACAAAATTAAATTCGAGTGAAACTGGACAAAATTGAATCTAACGTAAACAACTATCACCAAAATGAAATAAAACCAAAGGAAAAGTTATCGAACAAAATAAGAAAAAATACGAAAAAATTTTTTATCTAAAATAGAAAAAGTAATAGTTATATATATATATAAGAAAAAAAGAATTTGATAAAAATATAATAAAATATTTATAAAAATAAAACTTTAAAAAAAAATATTTCATTTTTAAATTGATTTTTCTTAAATCTATTTTAAGTATGAAATTATTAAGCAATAATTAAGAAATATATAAAGTAATTTAAATGCCAGAAATCTTTATATATTTTTTGTAAAAAAGAGAATTATTTTTTTAATAACATACGAATTTATTTACAGAGATGAGTTAAGAATGTAACATGTACTGTACAAATAGGCCTATATATATATCGCTCTTGTTGTTACTTTAAAGTTTTAAAATGATTTCAGAAATGAAATATGGATTTTATGTTTTATAATATATAAAGTATATTAAAGTTTTAGTGTACATATAAAGTTATTTTTCTTATTGTTCTATTAGGTATACAGTATTAGGTTCTTGTATACTGTCTTCTTAAATGAACGAAAGACAGAAGTAAGTGGTATCAATTATATAGATGTAAAGTTTATAAACTTTTATAAACTAATTTCATGTAAAATAATTTTAAAATTTGCTTAAATCTGTATAAAATATAATTAAATTTATAAAAATTTGCAAGAGAATTTGTTTGATTCGCAATGAAATTATGTTTGAGAGAAAAGTTGTGTTAGAGTATAAAATAATGTTATTTTTATGTATTTTTACGATTATAAAACATCAAAAATATAAAGTTTTATAAATAAAAGATAGAAAATATTATTTAAGCATATAATTTATTTTTAAAATGTACTTTTTCAGTGAGTGTTCTATGTATAATGCATTGACTAAAGGTGCTACGTAGAGTTCGCTATATTATCGTATATAAAATTAATTTTATATAATTTTATAGATATTTTACGAGATAAATATATATAGGCCTATATATTTTACCAAAATTATAGTCAAAGAAAGTGTTTCGATCATAAATAAAATTCTTGTTCTTATTAAAGTGTATAATCTTAGAAGGTAAATTCTTAGCATCTGAGACATATTTGACTCTCTCCTTAAAGGATTACGTAGCAAGCATTTACGTCAAAAGTTAAATCACAAATGACTTATGACACTATGTATCAGTCTGAATGTTGCTGTGAGAATCTGCTTTTATCAAATGTTACCAGATTGTACTAATCGACAGCTGCATGGATATAAATCATATCTATATATTTTCACTCGACATTGAAAACACGGAAATCCTAATGTCAGATGATTTAACATTCAATATGATAAATTCCACTTTTTAATAGGAAAAAAAACCTTTTAGATTGATGAATGTTATAATTCAATGATTCAATTCGTGTTGTTTCGATTATCTGTACGAATCTGTAGATTATATGGAGAATATTTATTGTTTTATCTAAATGTAAACAGTCTCCAATGATGATAAGCAGCTTCAACAATGTATTATTTAATCTGTTTATCATCAAGCTAATGAGCATTATTGTTGTGAAGTTATTTTAAACGAAATTTCAAATGATTTTATTATCTATAGTAACAAATATACTGAATTTTTAACTTTTAATTTATATTAAATTATTTAAATTTATAATGGTTTAATTAATCTTTATAATAATGTATACATAAAGTATCCATTTTAAGAATTAATTCTTTGTGTAGCTACAAATTAATTAATTTTTAAAGACAATTATAAGTAAATAAATTTAATTGTTCTTCGGAAATGCTAGAAACTTAAATAATTAAATTCCTAATTAGTTAAAATATTCTGAAGATATCAAGCGTGAAATGTTTGAATTTGATTAGATGTACTGTATGTTCATCTTAACAACGATTGGTTAAAGAAAATGAAATTTACATATCTCCGCCTATTTTTATATTTCTAACCAATCACAATTATGAAATCGAATTTCAAATGATTCGTTTCTTATCTGTAATATCGTACAGAGAATCAGTTTTTATCGAAAACACCGTTCTAACTGTTTTAGTATATGTTAATTGATAGAAAATATCAATTAATTTTAGTTTATTTACATATAGAAATTCAAAGAAACGTTTTCAATTTAATAATTTATAATTTTTTAAATGTTTATTTATTAGTCTATATTTACCTTTATTCAAATTACTTAATCCAAATCTAATTAATGAATCCATAAGAGAAAAATTACAAGTTTCGCGTCGAAAATGAGTGAATATATGTACAATACATTATTTAAAATTGAAGAATAATTGATATAGTAAGAAGAAAATACCCGAAATATTCATCAAAATAAGAGGTCAAATCTAATATTTTTAGTTATATGCGTCTTGAAACAGTATGTTATGAGAATTTGTGTAAAAGAATTATAGACAATATTTACAAATATTAACAAATTAATTACATAGACTCTCGAATCTGACGTTTGAATATGTATACAGTATAAACTTTGTAAATTGGAAACTATGATTCCACAAAAATGTGTCCAAGGGTATCCTATATAGAGAAAAAGAAGACTCATACATAGACGATCACCGATTCTAATTAAAGGTCTAGGGTATAGAGATGTTCAACTTGATGGATTTTAGTGTATAAGAATCGCGAGATGAATAATTTAACACATGTATAAGTTTAGCATCTATGTTAACATTTAACGAAGCAAACGAAGCAAAGGGAAAAAAACGATGTTATTGATCTATCTCCATTGAAAATCCAAATGAAACTAAGTTTCATACGAATATATTATTATCTGCATCATGTAGGCCATATTCGTAGTCACTCGCTTGGATATTTTCAGATGTTATTTTCTCGTGTTTGGTCCCTCAACGAGAAAACTTTCCTTAAATATTTATGTTTATAGATATACTCGGTATCTTTATCTTTCTTATTTTTTTGTAGGAAATCTATGATTTTCTAAAAAATAAATAAATAATACATGTCTCTGCAATTCTACAAGAGTTTAGACGTTTAATAAGGTAATAAATGTGTTAAATTTTAGTCAATTTTTTAAATAAGATTTTATAATAATTAAAAAAATTGTTTATTACAGAAATTTATTTAAAATTATTAAATTGTTTAAAAAATAATTTTTTTAAAAATATATTTATAAAGAAAAAATAATAATAATAAATTATAACAAAATCAAAACTTTCCTTTTTATACTTGTGATGAAATTTAAAAGACGATCGAGAAAAAAAAAATGGTATATTATTTTTGAAAGAAATAAAAAAATAAAAAAATACAGCATATGTAGATTAAGAGTATATATTATTCACGAAAAATACCTAAGGCAAAATAAAATTAATTGCTTTTTACATCCTTAGGAATTCTTAACTATCCGTTCGATTCTGCAACATCTCTTGTGTAACATGTAATATTACCGCATTCTTTTCTGTCACAAAAGCTGAAATATTTGCAGTAGAAGTCAGATAAGAATGTATATGAATATTCTTAAAAGAAAGATGTTTAGAAAAGACACTGACCACACTCCTGATTTACTGAATTCCTCGGTATTCATGATAAAAAAATAAAAAAAAAAAAGAGAGAGAGATATGTTCGAACGAGTAAGAGTGAGTACGAGTAACTAACTTAATAATCTGATATGTTAAGTACTGTACTTTGCAGAAATTTCTTAAATTGTTGCAGCCCAAATGTTCTCCTTATCTCCATTCATCGTTATGCATGAGTAACGTCCATACTTCTTCAGATATGTTGAATTTTATAGAAAAGTATCGCTTAGTAAAGTTTAATATATTAAAAGGGTGCGAAGTAAGAATATTTTAAAATAATTGTTTGATACTCGATTTAATGGTATAAAAATTATTATAACCTAGAAAGAATTTTACGTATTAAGGAAGGAAAATCAAGCTGCGAAAGGTGATAAAATTAATCTGAAATATTTGTGAAAAATTCAAGTATTTTCTATTAAGTAATGAAAAATTAATTATAAGATATTTTAAAGGCGCAAAATTAATTATATACCTCTCAAATCGTGTGTTAAAGGAGCAAAATTAATTATACAATTTTCGTATCAAATCAAAGTTTATTGAGGAAAAACATAAAGGTATCACCGGTGTTAAGAGAGCAAAATTAATTATAATTAATCAAGTGTAAATTATGTTACGATAAAAATAAAGCAGCGTAAACTCCTCTTAATAAATTAATTGTTTAATTTTACATCTATTTTTAGATTAATTAAATCATATAGTTAGTTATTTTTGAAGTTAATTAACGCCTAAGATTACTTTCTTTAATAAACTGTATGTAGAAAATCTTATATAGATATAGACTTATACATAATATAAGAGAATGTTTGAATTTCTAAATTATTTTATGACACAGGAGCTATATTTCATAGACAAAAATAAATCCTTTCACGCTTGTGGAGTTTATATCCAGAACTTTTATCGATTTTCATATAAAAATCGCTACAAGAATGAACATTTACATACTAAAAATTGACAAAAAAAATTTACAATAACTAGAATGATAAATTGAAGTGAGTGAGATTAAAGAAAACATTATAATTGTTATAATATATTTTTATCTATAATGTTATACAGGAACCTCAATCAAATTTCGCATTCGAAACGATAGCGATCGTAAAGGTGAGTTGTAAATGTATATAATTCATCTAGCGAAGATTGGAAAGATCCATTAGCTGAATTATAGAAGTGTTATCAATGTTCTATATTAAATATATATATATATAAAAGAACAAGTGTTCTCTTTTGCAGAAAAACCATTTTTCTACAAAACGCGATTGCAATCAGTCTTGTTTAATCTTCTGCTTCAGCTAATTTTAATATTCCAATCCTATCTTAATATTTTCTGATAAAATAACTGGATAAAAAAATCGATAATACGTTAAAATGGCTTATAACATATGTCATCTTCGTGAATATAAATACATACATATATATAATTTATTATTATCCTAATCCTTCTTTCAGGTTTTACTTTATAATCTAAAATAAGACATATCCTTAAAGGTGGCCTTATCATTTATACGACGACAAATAATTTGACAATATCGTGCACGAGGGAAGAAGGAAATGTCACTCACGAGAGAAAGATATGCATATACATGCATATCCCCTTCTCTCATGAGTGACATTTCCTATAACTCTTTACTAAATAGGAGCACACAATAAAAAGGAACAGATAGCAATAAAATAACATTAATTGATCGACTTAATTATTGAAATAGTCACGCACTATGATTAGAAACAAGCCATCTTCTATTACTTGACTGACCAATTTCTCTTCTCTCGTTTCCAATTTTTTTATTTTTTTATTTTTTTTATTATTAATTATATATTCTATGAACGCACGTTTGCTATTTCAAGCGGTAAGTAACCTTTGTACATTATTACACAACTTTACACAGGTTAGCTGTAATTCTCATATGTATAATTCTCTTAAAGTAATTGATGAATATAATATAGAACTGTATATACGTATATAAATCTATGCATTTTAACTATTAAATATTAAAAAATAAATTTTATTTGATAAATTATTTCTTTATTCGTTTTATTTTAATTCCTTTATTGAATTATATTTAAATTTATATATATATTTTTTTAAATTCTGCTTTAATCCACTTCGTACAGTTTATAAGTTACTTTTTCTTCCTGTTTATAATAAATCTACGTCTAGACTAAATTTTCTATTTAATTTTTAAATATATTCTATATTTAAATGTTTTTAAAACTTATTTTTAAACGGAATAACAGCGAATTTATCTAAAATAGCGATTCATTTCCATAATTTATAACGTATTAATGGAACGTTATTAATATATAATATTATAAATATATAATAAATTTAAGTTTTATAGAACATCACTTAACTATATTTATCTACAGAACAGCAGTAACTACAAATCTAAATTAGCTATACGAAGCTAGCTTTATGGTTATAGAATATCAAAACAAAACAGGAAACATCAATAGTTTAGTTAAATTTTCGGAATTATACAACAAATTCGACTCGTTTTAAATAGATTAATCTATAATATTTAAGGAAAAAGAATAAAATTTTATTGTTTACGATCTCATTAACGTAAAAATAAACTATGTATTTATAAAAAAAAAGTCTTCTAAATTGGTCACGATACGCTTGTATAGAATATGTGTATAAAGACAAAATGCATTATAAATTATGTGATTATTCGTTCTATAAAAAGTTATATATATTTTTTTTTTAAATATTTTTTATATCCTTTTTGCGTTTAATGTTTACATATTCGAACATGTCATGAAATCACTGCATAATTCTTTTCCATGAATAAATTATTATAGTGTATACACGATATATTCTCTTCTATATTCTTAGCAAAATTTTCTTAACTATAAAACTTTTCCTACTTATAATACGTATATTTAAATTACGTAGATGAATAAAAATTTCATTTCTTTATATACTTATTTGTATTACAAGGTACATCGATTTAAAGAAACAGTGCTGTTCCAAGCAAAATCTAGCCATTCGTCCTTAATCTTCTTTCATTTTCTATGAGAGAGTGTGGGAAAGTGGGTGAAGAAATAAAAAAAAAACATACAGGGGGAAAAATACATACCAACAGTTGTAAAATTGTAAATGTCAGCAAAATATAAATCTCTGATATAAAAATGTTTTGCCTAAGAGGCAACTAAAGTATTATATAACTCGAATGTTCTTTTAAAAAATTATTTTTATTCTCCATTTTTTAAAAAAAATAATAATTCATAATAAATATTATATTCCATATTTTAAAAACTAATGAATTTAAATATGTATACGTGTATATGTATAAGTTTAATATTGGAATATATGTATTTTTATATAAGAAAATAACACTTTATTCATTGATACATATGATCAACAGCGACACTTTCATAGCACAAACGATGTCTGGCATCCGATAAATGAGTCACTTAGATAGAAATCGAACGTGAGTAGAAAGAAGATATCACCCACACTATTAATAAATGTGATTTTTCTTTCATAAAATTACCATTTCATAAAAATTTACTTCCCTTAAAAATCATTATATTAAATTCTAAAAATTCACTTCATAAATTTAACATTTAGTTAAGAGAGATATAATAAATTTAGCACTTAATCCGTGAGTACGAGTAACTAACTTAATAATCTGATATGTTAAGTACTGTACTTTGCAGAAATTTCTTAAATTGTTGCAGCCCAAATGTTCTCCTTATCTCCATTCATCGTTATGCATGAGTAACGTCCATACTTCTTCAGATATGTTGAATTTTATAGAAAAGTATCGCTTAGTAAAGTTTAATATATTAAAAGGGTGCGAAGTAAGAATATTTTAAAATAATTGTTTGATACTCGATTTAATGGTATAAAAATTATTATAACCTAGAAAGAATTTTACGTATTAAGGAAGGAAAATCAAGCTGCGAAAGGTGATAAAATTAATCTGAAATATTTGTGAAAAATTCAAGTATTTTCTATTAAGTAATGAAAAATTAATTATAAGATATTTTAAAGGCGCAAAATTAATTATATACCTCTCAAATCGTGTGTTAAAGGAGCAAAATTAATTATACAATTTTCGTATCAAATCAAAGTTTATTGAGGAAAAACATAAAGGTATCACCGGTGTTAAGAGAGCAAAATTAATTATAATTAATCAAGTGTAAATTATGTTACGATAAAAATAAAGCAGCGTAAACTCCTCTTAATAAATTAATTGTTTAATTTTACATCTATTTTTAGATTAATTAAATCATATAGTTAGTTATTTTTGAAGTTAATTAACGCCTAAGATTACTTTCTTTAATAAACTGTATGTAGAAAATCNAATTTTCTATAATGAAATTCAAATTTCTCATTTACAAATCTTTACACATCCTCTGAAGAATCTCATTGATCAACGAAGTGAAATATTTGTATTGCACTAATTAATAATTACCGCAGACATTTCTGACAATTTGCTGTATATCCCAATGGGATCAACGAAATGATAGAAATGGTGAACATATTTTAACCGATCTGTTTTCACGACGCATTGCAGTTAAGGTAGTAAAATTGTTGACATTAATTACTACCAACAGCATAATTTTACTAGCTTATCCTATACATAAACACGGATATAACTCCGATAAAGTAAATACCCTAATTATTAAATTTACCGGTTTTTTTTTAAGTAAGAGAAGAATAAAATAATTTCCAAACACGTGAATGATAAATTCAGTAGACAAGTGATTACCTTAAACAAAGTAGCACAATATATATTCTACAGCATTATCTTCTGTTTAAAATCCCAAGCGAAGTCATTAGAAATCTGAAAACTTCCATTTGTGTCTATTTAATTTAAAATTTTACTTTCGCTTCACTTAAAGAAAGCGAAAGTATTTTATAGTTTCGTACATTTATGAATAAAAATAAAGTCAAATATTAAAAATAAAGTAAAATCTCCTTAAATAATCTTTTATAATTTTATACATATGTAAATATTTTTTATTAAATAATTATAAATAAAATCCATTTTATAATATATATATTATACATAATTATATGAGGAAATGCTTTATGTGTATGAATTCTGTTACCTTTCTCAGCTTAAACAGTGGAAAATTAGAACTGTAAAGGTTATAACGCTTTACAAGTTGAAATATTAAATATTTTTAAAGTATTTAAATTGTGTTTTATTTATTTTATAAATTAAAAAAGTAAAATATAAGCGTTAACAAACTTCTAAATCTCTGCATGTACTTCTCGTTTTCTATATTATCTTAAGTTAAGTATACCAAATAATGTTATTTATATATAAACAGATGGATAGATATAGATACAAATACAATCTCTATATAAAAAAAAACCTAATAAAAATCTACCCCATATATATATATAGAAAAAAAATCCCTATCATAACGTGACAAGTTCCATCGTGTTACTTATCTCAACACCAGTAATGGTAGCCACAGATAAACTCCTATGAAGCTAAATGACAGTCATCTTTAAGTGTTAAGTGCAGTAGAGGCCCACAACACAAATTTATCCAATTTTACAGCAAAGAAAAAAAATTATTTATTTTTTTCAATAAAACCTCTCCTTTTTCCATTCTGTTTAGAAATTGCAGGTGTTGGTCATTAAGAGGACTGAGATACATACAGGTGTATGGACGTAGTGTGTGAATTTATTAATTAGGAGTAAAGATGATCCACTTACCTGGTATAAGTTGAAGTAACGCTAACATACAATACACGCACAGCATTTTCCTATAAGTATTATATAAACGTTGTGGACAACCTAGAGGAAGACGGGTCAAGCGAACACCAGCGTGGCCATGGATAAATCTCAGCTGACACCGACGACGAGGTTCTTGCTACTGTGTTCGACGCGCCAACTTTGGAATGTACTGTCGACAGCGCATGCGTCATTTAAGCTATTGTGGCGTACGAACTAGGGTGATGTCAGATTAAACAGTAACTACCACCAAATCGGCGGAGTTTCGAGATGAACATCATAGACGGAAGCGAAAGATGATACACACCTCGGGGTGAAATAGTCGTGAACTAGGGGAAAGGGTTATAAACGTCAGTTGCGTCAGAATGTCTTGACAGCTTTATCACACCTTTGTTACGTCATAAAAAAGACAACCGCTATTAAACAAGCAATAGGTAATTTGTATTGACTTTCGGCATTCGTGGTTTGCTAGGTGTTTTTTACCCCCGCTATCTCTTTCCCTCCTCTCTTCTTCTTCCTTTTTTTTTTATCTTTTTAATCGGGATTATTCAGACAAACGACATTGTTCTTCATTGGATGGTTATTGGGTGGTTGTTCATCAGCTTACTACAGAGATATAAACAGTAAAGAAAGTAAGTAATAAAATTTGCGTCTTGTGCTAACCGTGTTGTCCCTTGAGAGAAGATGAGGAGTTAAGCGAATGACTTCTAGCTTCTTGTACGTTTGATGAGCTTGATTCCGTGTAGTAAAGCTGTCTTTTTTGTAATTAGAAAGAGAAAAAGTTGGTCCACAATTAGTTCAGCCCCACTTGTAATCGCTAATAGAGAAAGAAGGGTATTTCAACAGCACCATCCACAGTGGGTACAGTTGTGTAATTACTGTAAGGATCAAGCAGCTTTCAACACTTCAGTCGTTCCAACTGTAAATCGTGTGATGTGATTTACAATCGGTTCTGATTGTATTATACGATAATAAAATTCAAATTTCTCATTTACAAATCTTTACACATCCTCTGAAGAATCTCATTGATCAACGAAGTGAAATATTTGTATTGCACTAATTAATAATTACCGCAGACATTTCTGACAATTTGCTGTATATCCCAATGGGATCAACGAAATGATAGAAATGGTGAACATATTTTAACCGATCTGTTTTCACGACGCATTGCAGTTAAGGTAGTAAAATTGTTGACATTAATTACTACCAACAGCATAATTTTACTAGCTTATCCTATACATAAACACGGATATAACTCCGATAAAGTAAATACCCTAATTATTAAATTTACCGATTTTTTTTTTTAAGTAAGAGAAGAATAAAATAATTTCCAAACACGTGAATGATAAATTCAGTAGACAAGTGATTACCTTAAACAAAGTAGCACAATATATATTCTACAGCATTATCTTCTGTTTAAAATCCCAAGCGAAGTCATTAGAAATCTGAAAACTTCCATTTGTGTCTATTTAATTTAAAATTTTACTTTCGCTTCACTTAAAGAAAGCGAAAGTATTTTATAGTTTCGTACATTTATGAATAAAAATAAAGTCAAATATTAAAAATAAAGTAAAATCTCCTTAAATAATCTTTTATAATTTTATACATATGTAAATATTTTTTATTAAATAATTATAAATAAAATCCATTTTATAATATATATATTATACATAATTATATGAGGAAATGCTTTATGTGTATGAATTCTGTTACCTTTCTCAGCTTAAACAGTGGAAAATTAGAACTGTAAAGGTTATAACGCTTTACAAGTTGAAGTATCAAATATTTTTAAAGTATTTAAATTGTGTTTTATTTATTTTATAAATTAAAAAAGTAAAATATAAGCGTTAACAAACTTCTAAATCTCTGCATGTACTTCTCGTTTTCTATATTATCTTAAGTTAAGTATACCAAATAATGTTATTTATATATAAACAGATGGATAGATATAGATACAAATACATTCTCTATATAAAAAAAAACCTAATAAAAATCTACCCCATATATATATATAGAAAAAAAATCCCTATCATAACGTGACAAGTTCCATCGTGTTACTTATCTCAACACCAGTAATGGTAGCCACAGATAAACTCCTATGAAGCTAAATGACAGTCATCTTTAAGTGTTAAGTGCAGTAGAGGCCCACAACACAAATTTATCCAATTTTACAGCAAAGAAAAAAAATTATTTATTTTTTTCAATAAAACCTCTCCTTTTTCCATTCTGTTTAGAAATTGCAGGTGTTGGTCATTAAGAGGACTGAGATACATACAGGTGTATGGACGTAGTGTGTGAATTTATTAATTAGGAGTAAAGATGATCCACTTACCTGGTATAAGTTGAAGTAACGCTAACATACAATACACGCACAGCATTTTCCTATAAGTATTATATAAACGTTGTGGACAACCTAGAGGAAGACGGGTCAAGCGAACACCAGCGTGGCCATGGATAAATCTCAGCTGACACCGACGACGAGGTTCTTGCTACTGTGTTCGACGCGCCAACTTTGGAANTATATATATATATATATATAATTAATTAGGAAATGTAAAAGAATTGCCTCACGTAAAATGGATAATGTGTTGTATAATCACGTATTTTCTTTCCTTAAACACGTTATAAAATCATTTTAATAAAGTCGATTTGAGACAGCACTATATATATATATATTCTTTGTTTAACTGTAATATAACACATTTATTGTATGTAAGTTGTAAACTATGTTCCCAGGATGACAATGATAATAGATAACAAAAGAGAATTGAGGAAGTTAACACATAAAAAACCGGAGGTACATCTGTTGAATCTAGAGATCGCATTTTCCGGATGTAGTCTTGTTCAGACACTGGAATTTCCGCACCGAGCGCAATTTGCATGATTTTATTTGTGACATCAGTGCGATAATAAATAGGAAACACGCTTACTGAATCTCAACCCCCTTGCATGCTCTTCCCGTCATCCTCTTCGCCCTAACTTCATTGCTGCAGCCTCTCTATTTAGGACCATTGGTGTGCCCTGTAATCAATTTCCTCTATTCACATTTGTTTTGTGCCATTTGTTTGTCTCTTCAATAGAACTTCCATTAATAAAACTTATTTTCTACCCACATTACTCAAAAACTAATAACACTGATTAAAACGTTTTCTCTTCTAATCTTCTTGTTTATTCCCTCAAAAAATAATAATAAGTAGTTAAAAAGAGAATAGAAAAATTTTCCAAACTTTCTACTTAAGAATAACAGAAAGATTAATTTTAAATAAGTATCTGGGGATTTAAATCTTTGTTATAATACATGAATATACCAATTAAATCTTGCTAATAAAACGGAAGATAGTTTACTTCTAAAATAAATACCCGAAAGAACATTTTATAGTAAGTTTCTCTAGTGTAAAATAATTTATCGATCTAATTCTGTATGTAAACGCCAATTCTTCTGTTAAATTATTTTTTATAAATGCGATTATTCTTCCTCTAAGGATCCATTTTTACACTTTCAACTTGTTCTTATTTCACCTTGAAGAGAAGATAGTTTTACAGGGGCAAGTATAACTTTAAACTTAATCGAATAAATTTTATAGTAGAAATTACACATAATTTCACTCGCGCTTTACATTTTATGTTGTAAAATTTATATGTGTTCTACAAGTTTTAATTACAATAACATGTTTAAGCATTTAATTACAATTACATCTTCAATATTGTTAATGTTTTCACATTTACCATTATTGTAAACGTTATATCTTGATTATGATCATTTATTATTAATGTTATCTTATCATTTATCTTATCCTCTGGATCGATGAAGTATCGTCAATTTTTATTGTCGACTTTTCATCATATTTTCGGTATAAATATATAGAAAAAAATGAGAAAATTCGACTTTTTCCCTACTCAATTTTTTTTGTTTTAATTTTTAATTATAACTTTCTGTTTAAGACAAGGATATTTTTATTATAATAAACGATTTTAATCTTGCATAAATAAATCATAAATCGATATAAACGTCAAGTATGATCATTACTAATAATGAAAAACGTGTGATTAGAGAAGATGTTTTTGGATAGAGAATGACACGTTATACAACACATACTTTATAATTTAATCACGAATCTGTTTAAGTTAAGCTAAATATATCCAAAATTTATTGAGTACCTTTAATTTAGCTAGAAAATTTAGTATTATATAAGTCATTGTACGTATGTATATATATATATATTGTACAAGAGAAATGTATATTCAAAAAATACTGTACTAATTCAGAAATTTTAATAAACTGTTGTGTACCAATCTTCACTTTTTGAAATATTCTATACATTACTTACAATAAATATGGCATTTCTTTTAATAAAATANTGTATAATCACGTATTTTCTTTCCTTAAACACGTTATAAAATCATTTTAATAAAGTCGATTTGAGACAGCACTATATATATATATATTCTTTGTTTAACTGTAATATAACACATTTATTGTATGTAAGTTGTAAACTATGTTCCCAGGATGACAATGATAATAGATAACAAAAGAGAATTGAGGAAGTTAACACATAAAAAACCGGAGGTACATCTGTTGAATCTAGAGATCGCATTTTCCGGATGTAGTCTTGTTCAGACACTGGAATTTCCGCACCGAGCGCAATTTGCATGATTTTATTTGTGACATCAGTGCGATAATAAATAGGAAACACGCTTACTGAATCTCAACCCCCTTGCATGCTCTTCCCGTCATCCTCTTCGCCCTAACTTCATTGCTGCAGCCTCTCTATTTAGGACCATTGGTGTGCCCTGTAATCAATTTCCTCTATTCACATTTGTTTTGTGCCATTTGTTTGTCTCTTCAATAGAACTTCCATTAATAAAACTTATTTTCTACCCACATTACTCAAAAACTAATAACACTGATTAAAACGTTTTCTCTTCTAATCTTCTTGTTTATTCCCTCAAAAAATAATAATAAGTAGTTAAAAAGAGAATAGAAAAATTTTCCAAACTTTAGTTACTCTTTTTTCATTTTACTATTTTATTTTTATTCTTTTAAAATATATAAAAATATAATAAATTTCCGTTTCCTCGTAGGCTCACTATAGAAAACTGGTCAAGTGTGGAACGTATTCTAGTTTTGAGCGTACAGATTTAACTTAAATATAAAAAATATACATAAAAGTTATCTTTATATAAAAAATTCTTATTACTAAATAATAAAATATATTTTAAATTAAATTAAATTAAATTTTTATTTATTTCAGGATATTTTATCACAAAGTTATCATTTTTAACCTTTATTATTGTTAAATGTTTTTTAAAAGTTTTTTGCTTTAATAAAATATAAGAAAATTCTAACAAATTCGTTTACTGAGTGTGAGTAAGGTTTAGGAGTTAAAGAGAAAATTTGATGGTTGAATAACCTTTCTCTTTACTCATCACTGCTACTGGTATTAGTGTTGGTTTTACTATAAGAGACGAGATTTATAACATAAGTTAGGCGTTAGCACCTAATATATAACTGATAGATCATTTATATATCTTATTAATAAAACATTTATAGTAAAAAAAGTGTTTTAAGAAGCTGACTCTTTAATAAAAAATCAAATCAATTAGCCAGAAGTTGTCGAGAATTAAGTTAATTATCTCTTTATATTTAAAAAAAGTATAGAGTTTTATACACTTATAAGATAATATTTTATGCAGTTTATATAAATAAAACATTTCTTTTAATAATCCGTAAATTGCTTTGCAAAGATGAGGTTGGAAAAAAATGACAACAGAAAGTTATAACTGAAACCCATCATTGATTATTCTGTTCTCTGTGGCTTTCGCCCGAAAGAAAAACAACTGGGTAAAGAAAACTCGTTTTTCTTTCCTATATAATTAATTGAATAGCTTGAATATCATATCATTTAATTATATCTGATATAAACAATTAGCTTCAAAGACCAGTGGAACATATAAATGATTTTGAAGATTTTAATTAAAATTTTAATTTCATTTTATGTATTTTTTATTTTTGTTTTTGATAAAAATGTTAAAGCCACCTGTTTCGTTTTTAAAAAAATATATATTTATTTAGTCAAATAAATGAATAATTATTTGCGTGTGAGAGATTTAATGTGTTTAAAACAGTTTCGTGTAATCGTCCGAATCTGTCGACGTTCCGTTCTAAAATTTTCTCTTACATCTTGGCTTTTGGCGTGTTTCATTATAGTGTATTTAACTAATTAAATATGATTAAGTTACATTAATTAATAACTTTATATATATATAATTAAAATTAGTAAAAAAATATATTAGAAAGTGAGTAATTAAAAATGATTTCTGCTAGAGTTAAACACAAAAACATCGATTGATTTTACCATTTGAATGATATGCATTCGCTTCGCTACCTTTAGGAGATTTTGATAGTTTTTTTTTTTTAGAAATTCATTCAATGATTATCGAATAAAATTATGTTTTGCGCTATTCTTACACGAGAAACTTTTTAAATTTAAAGTTAAGTTTGACTTTTCTATACAAAAAACTGTGTTAAAATAGCTTGGATTTTTTTCCCACTGCTTACACAATGCGATTGGCTCGCTCGCCTTGCTGAATATATTTTAAATTTTCTGACAATTTAACTAAAAATTGGACATATTCTATCTTCCCTTTACAAAAAAAAACGCGTGTATAAAAATATTAAGCGTAAAAATTATCAACTAACAAATCTAATTAACAACAAAAATATAATTACTAAAATGAAAAGATGTCAAAGCCTATTTTTGCAATCAATAAAGGCGACTAATGAATCATTAAACTTATTTGCATCTAATGAATCTGTAATGTCTTCCATTAGTATGAATTTGCCCTAAACTCCATTAATGGGTCCTAAATAACCATTCTCAAGTAACTTACCTCGAATAGTTCTCATTATAAATAGAACGAAGACGTAATAAAATCTCATTTTGTTCATGAATATTTTTACCTGTTTAAAATAATGCTTTAATATTAATTAAACAAGTTAATTTAATTAACTGAAAATCAAGGGTTGGGTGACTAGTTGCTGATGATGTAACAACAATCTGATAACTCGATTCGTTTATTTTAGTATAGTCAGCTTAACTAGTCCCACATGGCAGAATTCATCAGAGACCATTTTGTCTAGCTGACTAACAATCGAAATATTTATTAGTTTTATAAAATATACCATTTAAAACCGTATAAATTATTTAATAAATATAATTTTAATCGATTATTTTAAGCTAGAATTTATATATTTATAGCTTTTAGATCTTAACCTCAAAAGGCAAAAGGAGTGTTTGTGTGCGTGTATGTGTGTGTTTCATCGATCCTGTTAGCGCTTTTAAAAGAGACAGGATGCAGAAAAACTTTCTCCCTTACAGTACTTTCTGAATAGATAACACTATACTTTGCTTTTATAGCCAAAAGCTACTATGTTAAAATCACACAATACTTAAAAATCGATCAATTTTTATTAACAAAAATTATTTAGTTTGTACTCCTTTTAATCTATTGAATGTGCATTAATCATTAAAACAAGTAAAAAAAATTTATTTTAAAGTTGTTTTTTTTAAGTATAATTACATTAAAGATTAACAGTAAAAAAATAATTAAGATTATTTTAAGAGCGCATTAAAAAATTGTTTTCAAATTTTATTATATTAATATATTTTTATTTAGCTTTTTAATGCATTTTTAATGTTTTTTTTTTCTTTTAAAGAAGAATTTTAATATAATTTAAAATTTTATTTATTAGAATATTTTAATAAATTGTTAAAGAAAACAATCTAAAGATATATTAAAATAACTTGTTAGAATAATTTTTTGACTTTTTAAAAATGTCATAAAAATTTCATTTTAAAAACAATAAAAATATCCAAGAAAGGTTACTACTTGCGAAAATCTTTATAAACTTTAATCCTTTAAAACTACACACAAAAAATAAATTTAAAGATAATATATTTTTAAAAAATATCTTAAACATTCTGTTATATTTTTTTAAAAAAATAAACAATACAAACATTTAAATCCTTTAAAAATATTTCACAAAAGTTTTAAATCCTTAAAAACATGAAAAATTTTAAACAGCTATTTTAACATTTTGCAAGAATTTTTACTTTTTTTTTATTTTTTAAATTCCACAAGAATTTTAACTACACTTTTTGACATTTCACAAATCACCACGTCTTTTTTTTTTCTCTCTTCACACAAAAGTGCAGAGATAAAGGATACTTTTATTAATTTAAACTATTTAACCCTATAAGAAAAAAGTATATATGCTCCTCTTTGTTTAAATCCAAACAATTGAGGTCTGTGATAAACATCCCTTCAATTAGCCAGAGAAACCGCAAAAGATATCCTTCAGTCAATAGTAAAGTAGAGTAAATACCTCAGATGCAGCCAACTCGTTAATTATCTATAACCACAATATAAGGGTGATATGTGAGAGAAATAAAGTGGCTATTCTTTCTTCCAATTCACAGCACATACAGTTGACAAGAAGCAAAGTATATTAATACAATATCGATTGTATTCTCATTAAGTGAATATACATACTTTAATGATCTAACTTGTTCTAACTAATTAACTTGCTTACTGAAAATTTTCCCAAAAGTGCGATCGAATATAATCAACTTAATACGTACTGTTATCCATCTTACCCTCACCTAATCTTTTTTTTTTTAGTATATAAACAGTAATTTTTATTAAAAATTCTCATCTGCTCCTGGCAGCTGACTTAAGATTCGACTTTTGAAGGTATCATTTACATTATTACAAGCAAGATTGTTAAGCAACTTAATTTTATATATTGAAATTGAAGGAAAGTATGAATAAAATTTATATTATTAATGTAGTTAAGATTGATTTTTTTCTCCTTTTTTGAGTTTAATAATGTTAAGTATGGTATTATGTTTTCCCATATGAGAATACTTTTACAGAGCTCGACACTCGAATTCAATAACCTATATTTATCGAAAATCGTTATATAAACTTCAAAAATGCCAGTTTTTATATATTCGTGAGAATGATTAATTAGTTAAGTGAAACACTCTTCAGTTAATACGGGGTTTACCCAAAAAAAAACAAGGAAATATACATTAATGAATAGGCGATGTTAGTCTAGTAAAGACAATATTGTTCTATCTTGTATCTTCAGGAAGGCACATTATATTATTACTAAGTTCTATGTTATATTTAAAACACTCAATTTTAACTAAAATGTATAATAGTATACATTAAAAAAAGTCCATATCAAATAAAATTTGATCGGTAAATTAATTTAATTCGTTTATTTGATTGATTGGTTAGTTTAATTTTAAATTAATTAATATTTTAAAAGAAAATCGATTTTAATTGAATTTTTATTTTAAAAATTTTTCCTTAAAAAACGACGATTTTTAATTAAAAAATGCGATTGATTCTATAATTTTTTAAAGTAAAAATTATTATAATTTTTAAATGTGAAATTATAATAAAATGATCAATTCTGTGAAGATGGAGATGAGAGAAACAAGAACAATTCATATCTTTAAATAACTTTAAAGGGATTTCAAAGAATGTATTAAGTTCTTTGACTTGCAAATTGTATACAAATAGAGCGGCTTTCGTGTTTCTTGATGCATTTGAAAGGAATGATTCAACCGTTTAAATCAATTGAACCTTCATCTAAACATCGCACAACAACATTAACTTGATGTCATTGTTTTAAAATATTTTACAGTCGCTACGTAAACTATTATATTTATAAAAATAAATAAGACAAAAAAAAATAATAAATAATAATCTTCGAAAACTTCTCACTCAATTTGACATAATTAATATTATCAAGTGACCAATTATTAATATATTCCATCAAAATAAATATCTCGTTTATAATTATAATTATTTATTTTTCTTACTAAACGTAATTAGTAACGAAAAAAAATTAATAGACTACTTTAAATTATCTCATTTTCTCTTCATCAAATTGCTATTTTTTTTCCAACGAAAAGCGACAATATATTGCTCATTACCGTCTGAAATCAATTTCAAACGTTTATATATCGTGTTATTGAGAGTTAATAAGTCTTTTTTTATTATTTAAAAAGTAATATTGGTAGTATAATAAAGTTTTTACGTGTTATTAGTGATTTAAATACCAATGCCACGCCTTACTTCGCGCGCTAATTACTTACACTTCAATTTTTATGAGAGGTAAATATTATTTACGTTAAGAAGTTAAATATAGTTTATATAAGTTTACGTACTTTTAATATAAATTTTAAAAAAAGAAGGTTATCTATGTAATACACGAGCTAATAGGATGAGTGAATATGTAGGTAATCGTTACGAAGCTAGGGTGGGAGTGTTTACAAAAATGTTACGTAATGCTAGGGCCTCAACTCCTAGGTAACAGAATGATTTATTTTTATTTTTAAAGTACTACATAGAGAACCGTACTGTTTATATCACTGCTTTATAGTATACATTATACATACAATTAATAAAATAAAATAGCATTACTCCATTATTCAATTAAGGAGGTTGATCGAGAATATACGTTAAGTAAATTTGGAGATGAGTATGCGCGACAGTGCTGTTACAGAAGTGGGATGTTAATTGACAAGTATAAAACAGCGTTAAGGTCGATAACATATCTGATGAGCGAAGCGAGGCAACGCGACGCGACGACGCGCGATGCGAAATTCATCGAATTCAAATACTCTTGTGTTTACTGATATTGATTATTCAAATGCTAAACGAATCTATTTTAAAAGTAAGAAATTTTCTTATAAGTAGATAACTTTCTCTTGTAAATATTCATGTTTTCCTTTTTGTATTTATAGGAGGTAAGAAACGATTCTTACCACCTACAAACTGGTTCTAATTGAATTTTCGCATCCGAATTTCGAGTTTTCATTAATCTTAAGCTTAATTGAGTTCCGTTTGTTTCCAATTTTAGGATTACTTTAACTATTTTTCTTACAAATAATATCTTAAAATTTCATTCATTAACTAAAGATGGGAGGGGAGAAAAAAAAAACAGGAAAAAGAAGAGTGAAACAAAAGAAAGCAAAATGTTTTTCAGATTTTTAATGAATTCATGTTTTAAAATAAACTTTTCACTCGGTAATTCATTAAATCATGTACATCTAATATTCAGTACATAGATTAAATTTATCGAACAAATTTAATTAAAATTCGTATTTAAACTAAATAAACCTTAGTTAAGTTGAAATTCCTTTTCGAGTGGTAGACAAAGAGAAAGGAGGGAAAAAATATACATTTTAATTTTTAGAATTTAAATAAATATTTAAATTAATTTAATATTGTTAAATCTTAATTAAAACAACTTAACGAAGGTGTACATTTTAAACATTTATCTTCAAGAGGAAGAATTCTTCTTGGAATCTATACGTATACTTGTATATAAACATTATTGTTTGCTTTATATAGTTCTAAAACTTATATTTTATTTATTATGTTAACAATAATATACATTGAATAATTTTATAGAAACTTTGAAAAATATTTATTTTTATAAAAATTAAATATTTAAATATATTGTTTAATTACTAATTTAAGTCTATAATGAAACGTTTATATTATTTCTAATTTTCTATTATTATTTTCGTATTTTGTAATCGAGTTCATTTAAATTTATTAAAAGTAATAATTATAATTTGCATATTCTTAAATAATTTAAATATTTATCCTAATTATTATTAAGTTTATGACTAAAGAATACGTATAATAATAATATTAATTAGTAATTAATAATGATGAATTTTCTAAAGTAATATGTTTATGTACACAACATTTGTAATGAAATAAATCATAAGTAATTATTAATTATAATTTTATAGGCATTTTCCTTTCATATAGAAATCGTTAATTATTAAAATGTAAAAAAATTAATTTATTACAGATACAATTTGTAATTATGAATATTTTTAATCAGTTAGCAACGAGCTACTGGTTGAAAAGTATGTATTCTATCAATTAGAATTTATAAGATTTTATTTAATTTAAAGTAGAACAATTATTAAATTAGTATACTAAAAATTAAATATAAATATAACCTGTAATATTTAAATAATTTTAATTTATTTTAACCATTTTTTTATTATGTATAGTACAGTACTTCTCCCTTCTCAGATATATCTTTAAATAAATAAATAAAATAGATTAAAATTTTATAATTTTATAAATTATTTTTAGTTAAATATTCAAATTTAAAACGTATATAAAAAATATTTTTTAGTAGCAGAATGATTTTTCTCCTTTCAAATGAGAATATTTTAAATCAAACAGCCTTAACAAATTGTTTTAAAATACAAAAATTAAAACAAGAAAGTAAAATATTTATGAATATTTTGTAAATATGACATTAAATTTTATTTTATTTTATTTTTTCCTCAATATTCTTCCATCTCACATCATCATTTTAATAAATAAAAATAAGTGAACATTGTTCTTACATTAATGATTATTAAAATAATAATAATCTCTATCAATCAAAAAAGTTTCTTATATTTAAAGTAGAAATTTAATTTTGTATAAAAGAATAATTTAATAAAAAATTCATCAACTGTCAGAAATAAATAAATTTTTTAAAAAAAATCATTGTAAATGTAAAGATTTAAAGTATTTAAACTGATTATTAACAATTTTAATTAATAGCATCTTTAACACATCAACAAGAATAATAAAAATAATTAATTAAAAAATAATAAATCATATTTTAAAGTAAAATTTCGTCGAATAAGCATTGTTAAGTTGTAAATAATATTATTAAATTAAATGTAAAAAAATATATTAAAAATATTTAATTTTATATAAATTGATTTAATTAATGAAAGTTTTAAATTATAAATATAATTAATTGAATAGCTTGAATATCATAT
>NW_019384294.1:204897-205985 GCF_000671375.1 Centruroides sculpturatus | reverse complement strand
AATGAAAGTTTTAAATTATAAACATATAAAAAATTAAGTATATTTTTTAAAAATAATTTCAAATGTTTATGTTTATTAATAAGAATTTATATATATATTCATGCATTTATTAATTAAAAAAGTAAAATATGTAAATTAAAATTTAATTTAAAATTTCCTCGCGTAAATTAAATTTTAAAAATATATTCTTATAATAAAATTAAAAAATCAAAAGTTTTATATAATAAAATTTTTAAATTAAGTATAAATAAAACTATTTAAAATTTTATATAAAAATCGTAAATACCTCCCTGTTAAAGGGTTATAATCCCTGTAAATATGATGTATGATAAATTAATATATGTTTAATATACAATTAAACCTCGATATAGCGATGATCTAATTAACGCCATTCTCGTAAAGCTCGAATGAATGGATCTCTCCCCCTATATATCAGTATGAAACGAACATCTAAGTATCTGTGAATTATTAAATGTAAAATTTAGAACTAGTGTCATCGTTAAATCACGTGACTTTCAAATTTTTAAACTCAAAAGTTGTGTAGCTCACATTACTGTATGTAATAAACAGTACACCGCTATTACAAATAGCATATGAATAGGTTTCTTTATAGAGTTTTTATTGTTTAAGGGAACTTCAGATGGGAACAAATGACGTTAAATCGAGGTTTGACTATTATCAACATTCGTATACGTTTAAAAAAACTGTATCGTATAAATAAACGTTAAGCAGCACCTCATTATTACGAATAGCACATGAATAGATTTCTTTATTATACACAATTTTTATTGCTCAAGATTCTTCGATTTAATATCAACTTCACAAGCCAATAAATGGTGCTAAATCGAGGTTTGACCGTCATATATACTCAAAAATACTGTGCTGTATAAATCAAGATTTCTATTCATTTGTATTGTATAATTATATCGATTTAATAAAATAAATAAATCAAATTGTCAATAATTATATATATATATATATATATTTATTTATTTATATATACCATTTGCCATGGCGCAGCTTGGCCTGTATGGCCCTTGCGCCAATAAACTCTAACAAACTAACTAACCAACCTGTAAGTTTTGAAG